>NW_009188288.1:0-42149 GCF_000690835.1 Fulmarus glacialis | reverse complement strand
ACTCGATCCCCTCATCCAGATCGTTGATTGTTTTATAGCACTTTTTTCAGTTGTAGTAGGAAAGAAAAAGTGGTAGAAATTCCAGAATGTATACATTTCACAATCACATGATTTTTTTCTGTGTGTGAAGCTTTCTTTTAGATCTACTTAAACCTAAGTCTTTGAGCCATATGAAGAGTCATGCTGGGTCAGATTAAAAGTCCATCTTTAGTAGCCTGTTTCTGGTTGCAACCAGAACTACAGGGAGAGTATAGGAATATATGAATACAAAGCAAGTATGCACTGATAGTTCTCTGAGTACTTATTTAGTCATTGACAATTTCAGATACA
Organism: Fulmarus glacialis; assembly: GCF_000690835.1. Classification (NCBI taxonomy): domain Eukaryota; kingdom Metazoa; phylum Chordata; class Aves; order Procellariiformes; family Procellariidae; genus Fulmarus; species Fulmarus glacialis. Next base: position 41,819 of record NW_009188288.1, on the reverse strand, counting down.
GAGACTTTTAACTCTTGACCAACAAGGATTAAAATATAAGCAGAAAGCAGAATATATCTCTTAGATCAGAGAGGGGTCAAGGGATAGACTGATGCAATTCAGCCCTCTGGCCACTGCAATTGTGTTTATTTTTGCCAAGTCTTGCAATGTTAGCCTGTCTTGTACTTAGGATGGAAGATATCAGGGCTAAAAATTTATCTATGCCTTGGAATAAGATATTTTGCAACCTAGGGTCCCTTCCTAGTCAGTGGAATGAAATAAGTAACGCCAGAAGGTAAATCTTCCCATTTTCCTCCAGAAAAATATTAAAGAACACATCCATTTTAAGTTCTATCAGGCTAGTTTGATAATTAGAGATAAACATTTCCTCAACTAATATATTTGGTTCATTATTAATATAAGCAAAAAGAGAGAGGAGGAGCAAGCGAATCAGTGGCTGGAATACAAGGTTGCACAGAGTAGCTATAGACATAATTTGGATATTTCAGACTATTCTTTAAACTAGAGGCAAGTAATAGACCTCAGTCATGCTCCTATATCTTCCAGGCAGATGGATTTTTAAGCCCATTCAGAACTCCTACGGGATATGGAAAACATCTGAATACAGAGCAGATAGAATTGGAGGAATAGCTTGCTGATTACCAGACACTTGGCCTGTACAAATACAGAAGAAATGGTGGGGGAGGTGATGAGCCTATTCATTGCGGCAGAAATTCTGAAAATCTATTAATTTTACAACTAGACAAGTCATACTGCAAATGGACACAAAGAAGAACTTCCTTCACATCATGAGGAAGAAACTGCAGAATGATTTTCTTAATAATTTATTGCCTGTCCTTTGGTTTGGGGCTCACTACACTAGAGATTATAGAAAAGTAAGATACAGTCATTGTCATTGACGTCAGAGGAATGGTTAATATGCTTCCAACATGGTGAGTATAGAACATAGAGAAATCTTTTGGCGGAATAGCAAATAACAGAGTCCCCATACCACAGTTCTTCTCATCATTTTTCTCTAGGAAGAAAGCCAGGGATTGTTCCTACAGAGAAGCTAGAAGAAACATTCCCAGCTTCAAACAATTCACCTTTTATTAAACAGTATATTTTGTCGGTAATAAAATTCAATAAATAACTATAGAGCAGCCAAGTAAAAGGGGAAATAAAATCCAATAAAGTGCATGAGAAAGATCCATTTCCAACAGTAGATTGACCAACTTTCTAAATTCTCCATTTGTTTTCTCAAATAAATAAAAATAGTTAAAATTAATGTTTTTCGTTCAGAATTCTTCAGCCCTTGTGGAATTACAGGACATGGCTAAGCTAAAGTTACACAACCCCCACTTAATCTAAGCTTGCTTGACTTTAACTAAGATCATTTCATTATTCTCTAGGCTCCAGAACCAGAAAGAACTATCATGATCAACATGATTGATTTCATGTTAAGAACTTCTGCTGATATTTTCCAGAACTGGTAAAAGAGAAACAAAGATAGATAGTTTGCCAAAGCACTTCTGGAGGAACGGACAAAAAAGCATGTTCCGATTTCTGGTCCAACTCTTATCCAGAATAATTCTTCACTTCTTCTCCCATAGGATTTCTTGGCCCTTTTCACTAATTTTAGTTTTTTTTTTTTTTCTGATCTACTCACCTTACCTCTGGAAACTTCAGAGGATTAAGGCTGTTTGGTTTATAACTCAGGGTTTCTGATCTCTAACTTCTTTTCCTCATCATCAGACAATAAACTGTGTTTATACATTTCTTCTGGCTTGAAGATCATTCTGTTCTTCAGGGTTATCTTCTCTTATGCACCTTCCTCTCTCCTGACCCACACTGCAAAACTCTGCCTTTAATAATTGCTCTTTCAGGAAGTACGTATTATTCAGGCTAATCTCTTAAAGTCCGAGGAATTTCAGAAAACCCATGTAGCATTTTCCCTGGGAAGATGAGCCAAAGTTTGAGAGCAGATCTGTTACATACATCAACCAAATTTATATCAGATGATTAGCAAATGCCTTTATGATTAAGTCTTAAAGTGGTACAAGATATACAGTATGCTCAAAGAACATGATAAACCACAGAATTTTCCACAACCATTTTTTACAACATTACTAACATGCATGCACACACAAAACAACAAAAAAACAACCCCAGGCTTTATTAATAGTTAGAAATATTTTTCTTTAGTCTTTTTAACAATTAATTCTTCCTCAGAAGGTGGAATATCATTAGAATGCATTTCACAATCCGACAGGTTTATGGCTGCAAGACAGTAGCTACAATTTGTGGGGAAATATCAATGTGTTAATGTGCTAGATAATATTCAGCATGAATAAGATTATTCAGGCTTCTGGGAGATGAAAAGCTTGATAGGCTGTGAGATATTAATAATACTGCACTTGTTTTGGTGGCTGTGCCAGATTGTGACAAACTAATTTCAAACCATCTCAGGACATAAGTCTATAAATAAAGATTCAGTTACATAGTACCTGAACTGTGTATTGTCTATAAACTGTAGACTGACCAGCCTTAAAATAAAATAGTTAAAATAAAATTAAAAAAAAAAATTAAGCTGCTTTTAAAATTTTTTCTTCAATTTTATCTTTCAGGAGGCACACAGTGTAAAATAGTGGTTTAACCTCTTTGTTGCTATTTTTGAAGAGAGATTCCAAGCAATGAAGAACCAGATCTGCCTCGTAATATGTATAAATGGTTCTGCTATATGTGTTCTCTAATAAAAATTAAGGGTTCAGATTTAGATTGGAATTTGTCTGAAGATCTGGATAAATAATATTATTGAAAAATGTATGGCGGCTATATTACATCACCACTTTTGACAAACTCCAGTTCCAGGGTTCAAATATGGTTGAACCGTGATGTGGGTTTTGATCCAGTTTTAATCTACACTTCTGGATTTCTTTTCAGAGATTGTGTTGGCTGTTGTTTAATTAAATGAATGACCATGTGTGCAACAGCCATTGGCTGAAACCAGCTCCTTCAGAGGCTTCTCTAGTTATCAATGAAATTTCATTTTCTCGTATTACTGACAACTAAATTGAAAGTAACCAGGATGAACCTTCCCATTTATTTTTCTCCTTTTAAAAATGAAGTTGAATCTTGAGACAATGTACTTTCCTTTGCAAAGTCTATGGGGGCAAAAAACCAAACAAAACACTATTTTTCCCCTATCAGTCTCAAATTTAATAGAACATGTTCAGATTTGTGTAAAAAATGACCAAATTTTTTTAAAGGCAGATAGATCTATAAGTAATGTTATTAACAGAAAATCCACTGAAGCCATTCAGTGGTACCAGCTAATGTAAAAGAGTTCAAGCACTGGCACAGTTCGTTAAATGACTCTGAATGAAGCTTGCCTGCCTGTGTTACAAATGGGAAGCTGTGAGCAAATGATTGCTTTACAATGTGGATAACTCATTTTTTTCGTGTTTATGTTTTACAAACTGAATACATTAACCTTACACACTATGTATCAATGTATTTCGTTTCTGAAATTTCTTTATTGAATGAAGTGTTAAGGACAACGTGAATCAATATTTTAAAATATTTTTATGATTAAAATATTGTTTGTTTACTTTTATGCAGAAGAAAAACAAATATTTTATATTCAATTATCTGTGAAAGTTAAAGACTGGGAGTTGTCAGCAGCTGAACCTCTTCCTTGTTTCCAAAGGAATTTGAGCAGAATACTTCTGAAAAATTCCACTGAAGTGCTGGCTAAAAAAATTTTTTTTCCTGTTTTTGTTGCCAAAAAAAAAAAAAAGGCATTTGTTACTTCCAAGTGTCATTCTGTGGCACCACTAAATATTTAAACACGTAATTTTTGCTTTCAGTACCTCCGAGCCACTTGACCCATTTTAGACAGCTGCACATAGATGAACTTTTTCCTGGAGTTTGCTATTTCTTTCTTTTAGGTACAAGCTTGGGGCCTGCAGACCTCTAACTCTTAGATGCTTAAGTTACAGGTAGTACATCCCAGGTTTAGTCAAACTGTCCATGTAGCTAGGTAGTACCTGATCACCGTATTTAAGTAAGTGTAAATAGAAGGTGAAGGAACCATAAGTGATGAGAAATGAGGAAACCTCTGCCCTTACCAGCGTAAGCCACAGTTCTTTCCAGTATGTCCCAAGGCAAGCACAAATGTCATGATTCAGCCTAATGCCACTTTCAGTATGTGCAAAGCTGCTGTATCTTTACACAGCCACACAACAGCTGAAGTTGGCAGGGACCTCTGGAGACCATCTAGCCCAACAACCCTCAGACCAGGCTCAGCTAGAGCAGGCTGCTCACCACCATGTCTTGTCAGGTTTTGAATATCTCCAAGGGTGTAGAATCCACAACAGTTTCAAGTGTCAGATGAGGTAGCCTCTAAGACACCACCGCTAAGGATGAGACCTGAATCAGGTCCTATGCATGTCCCAGTGTATGTGAGCTTCACAGAGGTTTTCATGCCTGGGTCTTCCTGTGGGCCTTGGCACAGGACAGCAGTAGTGTCATCTAATTCCATTACAATTTTTGTCCCCCAAACTACCTGACACAGTGGATGCAAGCCCCATGGGGAATAATATCCTGTAGCCGGGAAATTTTCTGTAGAAAAAGTGCTAGCAAAGACAGCTTTGGCTATGTTGACACCCCTCTGTCTTCTTCCTTTCATCTCGGATGAGTTATGTGTATAAGAATAATAGATCAAATGCTTGATCCAATATTTATAAAATATCTTGGGATTCTCCAAACCATCCATTATATCCCTTTTGCCAAGCTGATTTTGCAAAAAAAAGTTTCTTCAGTGATAAATAATTAAAAATACTTGTTCCTCAGATTATCAATTTCTCTTCATTTTCTCTGACAACTGTTGTTCTGCTTCTGCTAAGTTTAGTACTGTGGACATCTTTGAGATGAAACCTGCTTCTTCATATTATCTGGTCCTGAATTTCCAGATTCTGATGCTCTTGTATAGCTTCACGTAGGTGGACTACTCTTACCATCACACATAAAAACAATATTTGAAGGGGACTTCAGGTGTATTAAAACGAGTAATTAGAAGTACTGTTGTGGGTAACCACGTCCTTGCATGTTGTTACTCCATTTCATTTTCTGTCAGAGGCATGGGTCAGCCATAAGACATACCTACATAATCTAACTCCCACCACTGCCTACCTATTGATGCAGATTTAAGACTCAGTGTTGAGGACTGATAAATACCTTTTCCAGGATTTTCTAACAAATAATTTCTAACAAATATTAGAAGAGATTGGTTCAAGGTGAAATTTTTTGTCCCATTAAGCTCCTTGTGCATTAAACCACCAAACTCAATGTCTGATTCTTCTCACAGTTAAAGCCACTGATGGCATTGGGGCTGTTCCTTCCAAGGCATGTAAATGAGAGAATGAAAGGACATGCGAAGCAGTGATTTATATGTGATCACAGAGAGTTTGAATATGGGAAGACTACAGATGGAAACTTCTGAAGTCTGATTCTGCGCCACCAGGACATGCCTACAGTGATCCCCAAGCTAAGGTGAACAAGATCCAAGGATGGCATAGTCATATCAACATAATGCAGTTTCTGAAGCCCTGCTCTCAGTACAGATAACTGGCTGAGGAGCAGAGATTCATTGGTGCAGCCAAATGGCATCTTGCTCAAGAGGTTTTTCAATTGGTACTAATACTAGGCAGGACCTTACACTTGCAGTCTATATTCCTGGTGAACAACATGACTATAGATCTTGGCTACAAGACAGAAACCTTTTTATGCTGCGTGGTAAAGAGAGCTTTTTTTTTTTTTAACAGCCAGATTTAAAAAAAACCCAACTGTATCTGGGATTGAATTTCCAGACTCCTTCACCTAATGTTAGACACCTCATGAAGATATCTAAAAATCAAGAGACTTGTGGACCTAGGCCCCATGAGCTTTGTTTGTGGTTAGTTTAGAAAAGGGGAATCTAAGATCTAGAGTGTTGTCTGAAGTTGTCCTTCTGTCTGTCCCTGGGTTCTAGTGGACTTTACATCAGGCTCCTCCTTCTGAAATGCCTTGTATAAAGTGGAAATCCATTAATTATTTCCTATGTAGTCTTCTCATTGCACTAAAGGAGTATTAATCCAGAATATGAGAAACCAGCCTCCAGTTTTCTGTTATGTTAGATCACATGCTGGCTATGCATAAATCAGAATGTTGTTTTTACTATATCACATTATTTTCTAATATAATTTCTGTTTCCAGATAAATTAGACTTTGCTAGAAAAGTCACTGAATATCTCCTTCTGTCCCCCCTGCACAGTATTTGTAAGAAAAAAATCTTTCCTATTCTTATCAATAGCTTCCTCCTGAGTGCCTTTGTTCCAGGGTTATAAGGTTTAAAGAAAGCTAATGCTTCAGGCATCCATTTACGTCTTTCTTGAACACTACAGTTTTTGGCAGGCAGCCTTTCTGAGAGAACATGCTTTGTGCTGTAGTGACTAGAACAATCTTTTTAATGAAACAGAATTTCCTTTTCAGATTATAAAGCATCTACTGCAGCATAAGGAAGATTACATCGGGTCTGAGCAGTTTAACAGTAGTGTACCATAGTATGGACTTGATAGAATGACAAGATAAGATGGGGGAGTAATTCAGTTTGGAATTAACTCAAGTCTGCAATATTCAGTCCCAGATAGCCTATTGCGGGAAAAAAAAATCAAAACAAACCAACCAAACAACCAAAACAAAACCAAACAAAACAAACACCAAACAAAAAAACAGCCCCAAAATAAAAATGAAAACCAAACAGTAATGTACTGGCTTCCTTACAACATATAAAGAATGCCCTTAGAGTGGCTGATCGACATGGAAAGCTTCTCTTCAGCCTAGCACCAGTCAGTTTTCATTAGCTTTTGTGATCCTTATACTGTGACATAAACCACATCAAATCCCCACTTTTAGTGGACTTACTGAAATTTGTAAAGGTGATAGTAAAGCACATCGAAGTTTCTTGCAGACTTTAGGACCTACTTTTGTTGTACAGAGAGAAGCAGATTTCAGAAAGCCTCTTTTTTGTCTTACCTAGTGCAGCCTGGTAGGGAGGCACAGGAAGAGGCAGGAAGCAAGTGGACTGGGGATTCTTTATTCATCTTTTAATAGACGTTAACCCAGAACGTCATGATGGGGAATGCCTTATTAATTAAACATCAATTGAATATCTGCATAGTTAAATAAGAAAGTGAAAACAAAAAAATCCAATTTCTCACAACAGCATGAGAAAAGCCATCTACTTGTGCTAATATCTGTTGAGCTCTTTGTCTCATCACGATGATACATTCTTCAGTGAAGGATGATAGAAAATGATGTCAAGATAATAAAGATTGCCAAGCTAGACTCTGAGGTGTGATTATCATTGTTAAAGTGCAGAACTATTACACAATGGAACAGCACAAACGAGGAAAGGGTAACCATCTGTTGATGTTGTTTCCGATAGAAAACTGAGAAGAAGGAGTTGATACAAATCATTGGAAAAAGCAGGGAGAGAAAGAAAAGGAAACAGTTCTATGATTTGGTATCCACTGATTCCCACTTTCATGAAAAAAACCCTGAGCATAGCTGTGACATGGAGAGTGGTGACAAGTGGCTGGAGTATCACAAGAAATGGCTTTTAGGGTGAATGTAGTTATCACTTAAACAGAAGGAGAAACTTATGATTGTAACATTTAATTGTTAACATGCTTTTGTACCACTTATCACTCTCTCTGGCAATGCTTGGGCATATTTCAGGGAACTTCATGTGTCAGGGCCTTTTTCAGTAAAGACAAGATTGCACCAAGTTTGGCCCCCTTCACTTTATGCTATTCTTCCAAATATCTTAGCAAGATTTGCACCACCCTCAGCATATGCAAAACATGCCCCCAGTTTCCAGTCCCTGAGGCAAAACACTTCCTCACATTATTTCAGACTCTTTAAACCGAAAAATCATGCAACAAATATTAAGTATGTCTTAGGGCAATGGGAATGCAGTATGAGGTCTACAGGAGACTCATAGTGAAGTTTTATGGACAAAACTGGCTGGTTCCCCTTAGCCTAAACTGGAAAAAGATTTTTGCTCTGTTTGACTTTTCATAAATAGTACAGCCTTAGACAATGACTTGTACTGTCACTACATTGTTTAAACATAGCTGATAACCTGCATTATACTTAGCAATTTCAGTGTTGTAAATGTTTGACTGGGATAGGACATTGTGGAAAATTGTATTTTAAAGAGGTTTTCTGTGATGTGCAGAGGTTCATGCTTTGCAGGGCTGTTCTCTTAAAATTCAGATCTTAAAAAAAACCAGTTCTCTATCCTAAACTTTTGTTCAGAGAAGTTTATAAACAAAAACATTTTGAACTCAGGTATTCATTTATGGTGTTGATAGAAACACCAAGGTCAGAATTCAGTGGAAAAACAAACAAAAAAAACCTCAACAAGGATCATTCAGATAAAATCTCTACTGCAGTTACCTGAATGTTGTTAGGTTCAAGCATGACAGGAGATTTCATTCCCTCAACACCTGATATGGTGAAAAGCCAGCTCTATAATTAACAGTAGCATGAAGGTCAACATTTATATCCAATATTCGTTCACATTTGCCTCTAAGAAATAAAGAATTTATTGAAAGAGCAGTTGGATATAAATTCCTAATATCTGGCATATTGCTATTATTCCTTCCCCACAAAACAAAAGTATAAAACTCCTGCTCTTGGTAGAAGACACCTGGAAAGCCGAAGGTCAAAGGCCTAATGAAGATACCATCTTTGCCATCATAATTGATTGAGAATTTTTTTTTAATGTGACCTCTTGCAAAATCCATCACAGAAGGGCATCTCTCCGATAAAGCTAGGCATGATTAGACCAGGTTTTATTGAAAGGAAAGTACTAAAGCCTTTTTTTTTTTTTCCTCCTATGTCCCAAGTCTTTGAAGGCTTCACCATGCCGAACAGAACTGTGTAAAAATGGCTTTTTTTAGATTGATAAGTTTGGGTTTTTATTCCTTCCTTCCGTTCTCCCACCTCCCATGTTTCTCTGTTTTTAGAAACAAATGAATCCAGGGACCTCAAAATCACTTTCAATGCAAACTATGTTACCAAAAATAATATATCTGCATTAAATGATCTGGCATCAGCAAAGCAGCTCATCTCAGTTCAAGAAGTTTCATCAAAATACTCTATTCACTTCCAAATAGTGTTTTGAATTTAATGCCAACCATGCAAGTTTTACCAATATCTTGCATGAAAACAGAATGAGGGGAAGAATTTCACGGTGTTTCTTCCCCTTTTTCCCCACGGTAACTGAAAGATCTTCATAGTTTAAGAAAAAACAACAGTTTTAGTAGTCCAAGTAACTCTTGCCATCTTACTCACAATGTCATGCCAGGTGAATTCTGTCTCTCTCCTCTTCCCTCTTGCAAAAAGCCGCTACACATAGCATCCTTTTAGTTTCTCACTATCCTGAAAATAACAAGATTGACAGACAATTGACCCCTCACAGATGAACCCAGATAGAAGGTTAAACAGCAATTTCCTGTTCTCTGGCAAATGCTGTTTATCAAATCTGGAACCTACAACTGGTATTTCAGCTGCCAACCTGATAGCTCTTTTCAAGACAATCTTTGTGAAATATAATGGAAAAATCCTTTTGGATGGTGCAAGGGGGATCTAGCATAGTTTACTCTCATTGCCTCAAGCTAATTGACTTGGTGCAGAAAATAAAATCAATTTTTCTGTCATTCTGCCTTCTCTCTTGAAAAGCTAAATTAGAGCATATTAGATGGAGGCTGTTTGACGTTCCTGACAGCACTCTTTGTATTGCATTCCAGTCAGTCTCTTAATAATGCCGTCAAAAAGCTCTAGGCCACCTAAGCTCTATCCATAGGAGGATCTAATAAACATTTTTTTTCTTCAGCAGCTAAATCAACATGAGACTTTCCAGCCATTACAACCACAATCAAACAACAGCCTAACATGCTGTGGGAGCCTTATCAAAGTCGCCTTAGCTTAAGTCCATTTTATGCATTCAAAGGAGCTCCACCTGATCAGATAGATTATGAACACTGCTTTTCACATGACAACACATAAATCAAATGAAAAAGCAATGTCTGTTGAAAGAAGTTCAGGTGATCCTTCATGGTAGACTCTGTGTCATTAAATCTGTGATCACTTCTTTAGATAAGACGTATTAGTGTGTTAAAAGTCCCTGAGCAATTTCAGCTATGCTTTTTCTATCAGTTTTCTATAGTTTTTTTCACCTTGAAAATGATGCTGTTTTGAGTTGTAAGAGGCACAAAAAAAGAAAGCTGTAAAAATGACATATAAGTAGAAATTGTTAATAATCCTGCATTTTGGACCGTGCTTCTTACAACAAATTTGTGAAGCAAACACATTTAGAAACATAAGCAGAGACGTGGGGTCATTAAGGTATCTTGGTCAAATTCCTGAGATTACTTCAACAGTCAGTTTGTAACTCCATAAGCATGGAGAGGAATCATGAGGTATATTTCATAGAATCATAGAATCATAGAATCATCAAGGTTGGAAAAGACCTCTAAGATCATGGAGTCCAACCGTCAGCCCAACGCCACCATGCCCACTAAACCATGGTCCGAAGCGCCACATCTACACATCTTTTAAATACTTCCAGGGATGGTGACTCCACCACTTCCCTGGACAGCCTGTTCCAAGGCCTGACCACTCTTTCAGTAAAGAAATTTTTCCTAACGTCCAATCTAAACCTCCCTTGGTGCAAATTTCCTACTGTTATATACAAATACCCACATTCTTTGTGTACTAGTTGAGTAATCAAAGTAAACTTTGTGTACTAGTATGTAGTTCCTTTTCTACCACATCTGAGCCTACACCTTCAAGAGCCCTTTGAAGTATATTTTATTTAGCATTTATGCAAAAGAATTAACATAAAGGTACAATGGAAAGTCTGGGTTGCTCTTCTCTTTGGTATGTCAGGAGAGTGGTCTTTGCTCTGGAGTAATGTGCAGAGTCCAGCAATGAGAAAAAAGACAGTAGTACCTCTGCAAGTTCTTCTAAAAAAGCAATGTTGATCCAAATGAGGTGCCATCTACAACACAGGTTGAAATGCAGTTCTACAAAGTCTGTTCATTTTTTGAGCTGTGCTACTTTTTCAGGACTGCAGGGCTCAAGCTTTTCCTTCCTTTTACACTTCACTGGACCTTTTGAACTTGGAAAATACCACTTTTCTTGCCTGTATCCTTCCTGTTTTGAGAAAATGAAAGCTCCTCTTCTACATGGCTGTGAAATGAAGAATTTATTTCCTATTTTAACCTATCCTAACTATTGTGTGGTACAGACAGAAAATATCTTTTTCAAAAGGGCAGAGACACCTTCCTGGAACTGGGCTGAGAACTATGCATCTCTGGGACTACTTTTTGTTTGCCCTGGGTCTGGCTGCAAAGATTTTGAAGCAAAAACTTCTGCTCCTCCTCATTTGAATGAGATTTGGGACTGGGAATAGGTCCTGGGACAAGTGATGGGCAACCAGGGGAGGAAAGATGGGAAGCTGAGTCCAGCCTTTAAGGCATGTCCTTAACCCCACTGAGATTGCCTGTACAATGTTGGCTTCTTCTGTATGGCCACAGACCCTGCACACTGAATAGGTGTGCAAGAGCTGAGACCAAAAAAAAACCCACCGCTTTAGGGCCACTGTCAAGGAACATGAATAAGGTGAAGGAGAAGGAAATCTCATTCCAAGAAGGGTGAGAGAGGCTTTTCTAAGGAGACATATCTCTATGGTAATGTTTTTGGGTTTTGTTTTTTTTTTTTCTGATGAGCTGCAGTGCAGTCCTGAGCTCTGGTGTGTCAGGGGTGTGATAGTCTCAGTATTACATGAGAGTCCCAGTGTCCGGTCCATGGTATAACAAATTAGCATGGCTTCTACTGAAGTGGCAGTGATTGACTGGTGATGGATTGGTTGGTGACAGCTGTTATGACAAAGTACATTGATGTACTCTATGTGAAATACACAGGATAGCTGAAGCTCCTGTTCCACTGTCTGAACAGCTGAGCTCATTATTTTCCTGCCCTAAAGAAAAGTGAAAGCAGTCCACATTTCCATTCCTGTTAGGCTATTGATCATTCTCAGTACAGGGTGTGCCAAGGAGGGATTCCCTCCATTTTAAGCGGAATATGGCTATTAAAACAAATGTGAGAACTTTACTTTGGAAATGTCAGAGTCTAGTTAATGGATGTTGAAGACAGGTATGGCTCTAATTAAGATTAGGAGAGACACAAGATCTTTGCAAGGTATGATGAGGGTGGGTGAAAACAAGCTCTCCCACGTGTGAGGCAGAAGAGCACCAGACCTACTGTAAGGGGATGCAGTGGGGCCTTGTGAGAGCCAAGGTTTGAATGAACCCTCCTCTGTCTCTGCTGTGCTGTGTTACATTCAGCCAGGCATTTAGCTGTCTCTTCCTGGTACTCTGTACAGTAATGGAAGAGTGTTTGCAGAAAGGGAAGAGAGAAAAAAAGGGTGAGAGGAGCTGCCAGAATTTCCTGCAGAGACCTGGGCTGCCATCTGCCCAGAGAAAAAGAGCCATCCTGATTTTAAAGATTTAAGTGTAAGCTCCCTACCTTGTTTCCTTTTGTCTTTGTCCACCATCTGGCAGTGGTGGGAATCACTCCCTCCTGCCCCTGCCTTTGGTGTCTGTCTGCGCTACCTTAGCAAGTGCTGCTGCTGGAGAGCGAAGCCACCAGCTGTTGTCATGTTCCTCCTGGTCTGACGGAAAATTAAATCATCCCTCTCTCTCCTTCTCACAACTTTGCTATAGGTAAAGAAAATATCTTGCACGACCTTGTGCCCATCCTCCGACAGCCCCCCAAGATACCAGGCAGACAAAAGGAAAAGATGTTTCCCTGCTAAGGTTTTGAATGTAGCTATTTCCAAACATAACATCTATAGTGTAACATGGTCTTTGGATCATTAATGTTTTGTGGGGAGTGTTTCAGTAACAGACATGTTGTCCAGAGCATGCCTGTTCCATGGCATTCTGGTGAGGCATCAGAGGAGAGTGCAGTAATAGCTAAGGCAGCGGTACATGCTGGGTAAGAGCATGGCTATGTTGTGGGTAGGGCTGAGTATGGGTGTTTGCCTCAATTTCCCCATCTGTAAATTTAATACTTATCGGCTTCCTAAATAACATACGGTATGATTGGTATGATATAAAAGCTGAGCAGTATCTTGACTACATTTTTGTTATCTCCAGGTAGGCTTTATATACGTGTTGTTCTGTGAAGTACAGAAAACTGTGATTGGTCTGTTTAGCAGTGCTAGGAGAATAAACATTATTTCTTTCCTTTCACTGTACTCTTAAAATCAATAAGGGGGGGAGGGGGAGGAAGAAAAAAGAAAAAAAAGAGGTTTGTTTTGGTTACTTTATAACAATCTTTTCAAAAGCAGAATTCAACTTTATGAAACACTGATGTGCAGTCACCGGAAACCTATCGACTTGTCACACATAATATTCATTGTGAAATCCATCACCTTTTCCTCTTCAACAGTCATTAGGAAGGTAGCTCGGTGTTTGCTGACACCTCCGGCAGGGGTGAACGATCCTTTTGTGGAAGCCAAGTGCTGACAGCCCTCCTGCAGAGCATAGGCTGTGCAGCTGCACCTTGGGATGCAGCAGCTGGCAGGAAGAGCCTTACTGTTAACAGAAGGAGGAGGTGGCCTCAGTCCCTGCCTGATAAATCTGCCACTATAACTCATTTTACATCCACAGCATGTTTGTAAGGCATAGATCAAGACAGTGCTTCCCAATTCCCATAGCCCAGTAGAATGGACTATGACCTGTGCCTGTGATTTAAACTCTAGTATGGGATCCTTTGCCAGCAGAGTTTGTGATGTGCTTAAAGCGGCCAGGCTGAGCAGAGGCAGGAGAGGGGCTTGTATAAGCTCCCACCCATTTTTATGCTGCAGTTGTTCACCCAAGACAAACGGTATTGTGTCCCTGCTTGAAAATAAGGCCTTGTGAAGAATTGACAATACAGGTAAATGTTCAGCTTGTGCTGATTTCTCCTGCATTCTTGTCTTTTCTGGGAAGCTGATTGATAACCATCCAAACCTAGTGCATCTCCCAAACCTTAAAAGGAGCAGAAAGAAGGCTTCACTCAATTTGCTCATTCCAATTCTCTCCATGGAGAATAGAAGGGTATTGCACACATTTACTCAAATGCGCTCTCTCTTGACCGAATATTAATGGAGGAAGGGGTACAGTACAGAAATCAACTACAAGCAGTGTTTTGTTTGACAGCTATTTACACATGCAGAGAATATCAAAATCACTTCAAAATAGTCTTTTTCCTAAATGAAAAAGAGATAATTGCATTCAAATTTATTATGTGAATAAAACCACATTACTGATAATAGCTCTGTGACAGTACCAAACACCTGCATTCAGTCTGCATATATGCAGAGTGTGTGGATGGGGCACAAGAGGGTAAAGCACAGGGCATAAAGCGCTTCTTAACGACAAAGAGCATAGCGTTTGATCAGTGTTGGGGAACTGACTTAGAGGTTTATTCTCTCTTTTCCTTTTCCCGCTTTCTTATTTTCTCCTCTATGCTCAAACTATTCACAATACAGAGAATAAAAATAGTCTCCTTTTTTTTCTGCAGAATCTTACACCCTCTGTATTCTCGTCTGCTGTTGTTTTGTGAAATGGATAGGGGCGGGAGAGAGGGGGTTGGAGGAAGACTTACCCAGCTAGTTATACACACTGCCATCATCAATGAATTTGCAATATGTTTTTTTGACTGGGCAGACATTTCCAGCTTCTCAATGTCTTGTCATAGTTTGTAGATGTCTTGGGGCAAAGTCCTTTGAGTCATGGTGTCAACTAATGCGTATTTCCTTCTTTGCGTTCAATTTACTTGGAAAGGGAGAATGACATTTTTTGATATGTAATTATACAGTCAACAGTTACGTTTGTCTGCACTATGGGAAGAAGATACCTGTTTACTGCTACATCTATGAACCTACTCTTCCTTATTTGTGGACCATGGGGAGTTAGAAAAATAGGGTAATGAAGTCCATCTGTGAAAGGCTGGCATTGGATGCCAAGGGACAGCTTGGCATGGAGAGTACAGATACAATAAAGAGGATTTTGAATTTCTTCCAAGGTCTTTCAGAATAAATAAAAGAATCCCAATGAGATGATCTGTCTAGAATTTAAGAAAAACAACAGAGCAAGGGACTATTAAAAAGTAAAGAATCAGTTCAGGTCTGAAAGCAAGTGGATGATGAGGAAGGAGAAAACAATGTCTACCAAGTACCAAACCTGTCCTTTCTGTCAGAAAGCTCCTCCAAATGCCCGCCCTGTGCTGAGTCCTGTGCCGCGGGATCGCTCTCCGCCACGGAAGCCAGCAGGACCCCCTGCAGGAGGAGGGCTCTTTTGGGCACAGCCCTGACAGCAAATCGAAATGGAGAAGACTTCGAGCAAAATGCAGCCATTTGCAAAGCAAAGACCCTGACTGATGTAAAGTTTACTCACTGTGAGTAACACCCTTCCCTGTAAGTGGCAATTTACTACATGGCTATAGTATACTATATCAATAGTATGATTTGTGATATACAATGGATACTATAACTATACCTAGTTTATAGCATAGTCTGTAAATACACACACACACATATAAAGATATTTATGTGTGTCATAATATAAATACTATGTTTACTATATGTATATGAGTATATAGTTTTCCATGAATTGTGATCATACTATCACTGAGCCTTCATTATGGGTAGGAAGTCATTTATTACTAAATAGGTATAGATGGTATCTCATTTATTTAAAAAAAAGACAATAAAGACTCAAGACTTCTGTGCTATTCGACTATTCTGTTTGTTTTTTTTTTTTTTCTTTTTCTTTTTATTCATTTGCAAATTCTCTCAGAAGGACATGTAATGTGTAATGTTGTTCTGCAAGTAATGCGACCTTTTCCAGAAAAAAACAGTTGTGGTTCACAGAGTGTGAACAACTTAACCTCTCCTCTTCTGCTGCTTGCCCTTTGACAGGTGTCTATTCCCATGTGCAGATTTCAAAACTGGTTCTGCTCTCAGACCACACACATGAGATATGCAATGACCCCAGCTCATAGTGTTCTCTCTTTAACCCCTCTTTGCATTTGCATTGTAACCATACAGGTGATCCAAAGTCTCAATATTTTTATAGAACAATGCATGAGATGGGTGTTACAAATGTACACTTTATGTCCCACGAGCAAATACTTAGTTATGAACAAAAATATTAGTCACTTGTTGATACAGTTTCTTAGAGGAAAGATCTAGTAAGCAGCAAGAACACTTGTTCTCTGCCTCCGTACTTCTAACCAGAAACACATCTGGGGAGAAAGTGGATCCCTGGGATTAAATCCAACGAACCCAAATAAGAATTTTAAAAGCAAGGTTAGAATAGAATAGAATAACATATCATAGCATAGCATAGCATAGCATAGAATGAAACAGAAGGTTGTGCATGCTCTATATCTGTTGCAGGATAGATGAAATAAACTAGTAAATAAAAAAGCTTACATTAAGAAAACACACAGCTGCTTCATCATTGATTTAAAAAAAAAAAAAAAAAATCCTACAATTTAGAACCAGTGTGTTGTACCCTGACAGCCTGGTATAGAGGCAAAACAGTTAATGTGATTAATACCCAAAAGCTACTCTAGTGATCTTCACATTGATCTGACCTGAACTGATTCTGTTATTGAAATTTTGAGTGGAAGCAATACCTACATCAACAAAACAATCTACAAAATTACTGCTTATTTGTTCCACTATGGGAGGTGAGGGGTGGAGGAACTCAAGCAGGCATTTTATTATCTTCTCAGCCATGCTACAAAATGCCATAAGTGTCACACTACTTATACATTAAATAGCAGTTAGTAAAAATAGTTGCTAACAATCCTAGCAGCACACAACAGCATTTAAATGTTTTCGACAGATTAGAATTCTATATGTTCATTATTTACTATTTTCTAATTTGAAAACAAAAAATCTTTTCTCTGTTCCATCTCAAGCACAAGGGATTACAATTGCATGCTCTTGTCACTTCCAGCTTTTCCATCTGTTACTGCAAAGCTATGATAAATGAAGTTTCAATGAGATCACAAAAGCAGGCTTATCGTTTTGACACAAAACAAGACTTAGATAACAAAAATCAATTATAATGCTCTTTCATTTTTGGAATGAAGAATTTTCACTACTTCAGAGGCAGGTTTGAAACAGTGGTTTAGAGGGAACAAATGATGTGTCAGAAATTAGAAAAATAACAACGAAAACTGAATTCTTTAGAACACAAAGCAACAATTGTTTGAAGGCAAAAAGCTTCTGTAATTTCTTGGGATACACAACGTAGATGAGCATTTGAGACTTTTGTTTGATGTTTGATATTGAAATATCACATCAGGTATTATCATTCATCTCAGATGTTGCATTTCTGATGATATAACAGATACACTGAGTTTGATAAATAAGCTGTGAATATGTATGTAATGATAGGGATATATCAATGTTTTCAGTGATGGAGAGAACTGAGAGGGTAATAAGCACATGAAATATCTAAACTGTTCATTGAAGGATGACATTTCTGCTCAGTGTCATGCAATGCTTGGTTTCACAGAGGAGAGACAGAAAGCCGATCAGGAATCCCTGTGTTTTCAGGCCAGACTTGACCAACTGGCTGAGTCAATGCAATATCCTTCCAAAGATGCTCATAGGTTTTACTACATTAACTTCATCATTTGCATTTGTACTAAGGCGTGTCTTTTGGAAAGATAAACAAAATCTAGTGTAAAAGCTTCTTGTGGTGGGAGTGTATCACATTACCCAGAATACAGATGACCTTTTTTTACTCAGAGGGGAGGATAAAGTTAAAAGAAAAGAAAATGGCCAGTAAACATAATTTTAACTGTTACCTAGACTCTACAAATGAAGTTGATCTGTTTCTAACAGTAAGATAAATGAGCTTCTGTTTCAGACTCAGAATTTTTTATTTTAAAACTAGAATTTTTTATTTAGATTTAATTATTTTTGAAAAAAAATGTTATTCATTTGGTCCTTCATTTTTTGAGGAGTCTCAGCTTTCCTCCTTCCAAAGGCAGGTTGTGCCAATGATTCATTACTCCTCTTTCAAAATGCATGATTTCTTTCTGGTCACTATCCAGCCTCATCTGTTAGATTAGACAGCTCCACCAGGAGAAACATTCCCCTTGTGTGGATATCTGCAGAATATCATCAGATCTGTTCTTTTAACTTTCACGTTACTGAAACAGATTGCCTTTCCCTCTCCGTCAGGCGTTTTAGATTTGAGTACCTTGTCATGTAGTCCATTCTAGTGATGAATCACTTATAGAAACAGAGATGTGCAGAAGCAATCCTCTTGGCCATGACCAGTGACTGCACCAGTGCAGCAGAATTGCACCTGTTCCGCCACATTTAAACCCACACAGCAAGCATTTGTCCTTATGATGTGAGTACTGAAATAGTGGGCCATGTACTGGAACAGTAGTTGTTTGAGCCAGGGGAACTATAAGCCTGAGTACCACACATGTTAAATGTTGGGTTTACAGAACACTCATCTCTCATGACAAGAGACTACAAAGCTAGGAGATAGAATTGGTTGTGTGATATCAAATATCACAGACTGACAAGTGCCATTTCCAGTAAATTATGCTAGAAATCTTTTATTAAGGCAACTGAGAAGGAATCTATTTTAAACAGAGATGTAGTCAAATGAGCTAGATGACTAGACTCAGGAGTGCTGGTATTTCAGATGAATAAGAGACTACCACTAGCATGCACTGCTTTTCATTTTCAAGAAATCCCAATCATTTTGAAAAACTACTAGGCTAATATGAACTACAGACAAATGAAATTTCATGCACTACTAAAATGCAGCAACCTCTGAATGGCATTTGGCAGATGGCAGACTATACCCAGCAAATACACAGAACGATAAACCAAAAAATTAACAGACCTAACGCAACATTTCCCAGGAATCTGCTCAGCCTTTTGAATGAATATGTGCATTATTCAATACGGCTGGCAACTTCCATCCATGAGGGAGCTGTCTTTGGAGACAAGAACTGTTGAGTGATGTGTCCCTAAAAAAGTACTTCGATCCCTTACGCACATGCAGATGACCAGCCCAATATAAAAGGAAAAAATACTGATTGTATTTATTCTGCCTACACTTTTTTGCTAAAACATGGATCGCATTCTTCCTCCCATTTAGGTTCTTCTCTGCAAGGTTTATTTTCTTTTCAGAGAAAAAGAAAAACCTGTCAGTAGAAACAACTGAGTCAGCAGAGGAAATGATGTTAAGACTCCAGCTTGCTGCAGAACTTCTGATGTGATGGTTCGTGCAGAGTTTCTATGTGGTTGTGAAATATGCTTGTGCTCCAAAATCAAAGATGATTGATGTGCTAGTCACAATCTAAATTATCCGAGTTTATAAAGCAAATCCTGGACCTAGCTGTGTCAGAAATATTAAGGTTCTTTTTCTGCATCGCTAAATTAGGTGATCTAAGTTGATAAAAAAATAAACTGATAAAAGTTCATTACTTTTTCCATAATGACACTTTCAAGCTGTGTTTTATCATTGAAAATAGCTGTATGATCACAGTGTATTAAGCTAGAATGTAATGCCAAAATGTCTATTGTCAAACCTCTAATTCAGATAGTCTTTTCTCTTTAAAAGTTATAGTTTTTATACTTCTACAAAAAGTTTCAAGTTGATTGTATTGTTCATTTATTGTATAGTGATTCACAGAAACAAACAGATCTCACTTCCATTTTGCTAGGCCTTATACAAATACTGTAACTACTGTGTAACTGAACTGAGAGGTTTGTGGTGTAGCCTACAGGCTACGTTTCTTATATGATTAATGATATTCAGTTGTAGAAACCCAGCATGGACTGGTTTCTGGAGTTCTGGGCAAATGGATCTTTATAATCAGTGGAATAATACAAGAAGAATAGAATCATTAAGAATGACTTGAGGAAAAAGGAGCATGAAGAAAGCTTGTCACTACTTTCCATTCCCTAACAATATCTTTTATCTATTTTCCCTATTCCTGTTGTCTGCTTTTCTAAGCTGTGGTTATGCTTCCAGTTTCCTGCATCTTCTGCAGCATCTGACCCATGTGGGTCCCAGTTCCCTGCCACCTCCCCAGGCCTCAGCTCAGCTGCTGGTGACACAACACTGTTGGGCAGCCGTGGCTCACACTTCCAAGGACATTGTTAAATAGTTGAAAGAACCTTGAGAAATTTCACAGGGCAGAGCCAGGTAAAATGATCAGGGCAAAACTGAAAGGAGAAGTAATGTTGCTGAGACAGAGATAGGTAGCACCTCCAGGATTTAAGAGAAAAATCACACCAAGAGAAGGCGTTAAATTCTACAGAAAAAAAAAAAAAGAGCAGGGGGTTGCAACATGGCAACTCAGCACTGGTAGGATATGATCAGAGAGCAGTGTAAGCCAGACATACCTTCTGTATTCTCCACATTTCCAGTGACATATAACTCAGAGTTTATCTGCAGAACAAGAGGTGATAACATTTTATTTCTCCTTTCATTTTTTGAACATTTGAAATTAAGCATGTTCATGAGTTGGTCTCCAAGGTTAAGGAGAAATGCATGGGGTTGTCTGCATCTGTAATCTAGTAATAGTAATTCATTAATGATTCTGCAATAGAACAACTTAAGAGTTTGTCAGCATTTAAAACATAAAAACAAACAAACAAAAAAAAAGATTAAAATAAGTCTGGTGAACTTCTAGAAGCTGTCAAAAGAGTGTCAACATGAAAATGTTCTCTTTGGGTCAACTTTCTTCACTGACTAGGGTATAGCTAATGAGCTGAAGCTAAGGTGTAGTTAATTTTGGAAGCTGAGGTTCTTCTAGAGACTGCTATGATAATAGTTTACCCAGAAGCTGTTTTAGTACTGGTCTTTCACAGAGTCCTGATCTAAAGCTCTTTGAGGTCCTTTCACTTCCAGTAAGTTTTAGACTGGGCATTCACAGCTTGTACTGACAGATAGCTTTTTACCATATGTGCTAAATGCAAAGCAACATTGTGTAAACGAGCAGTGAAATATGAAAGAGCTGAGGGGCAAGGATGGAAATGGTAATGGAGAAGAGGAGGTGGAATTAGGAAAATGGAATGAGCAGAAGGAGGAGGAAGGAAGGATTAATGAGGAACAGATGACAAGGGAAGTTGAGGGAAATATATTACTCAAGTTCTGGTTCAGCTTTCAGCCAGAATGTGTATCATGAGAGCTGCTGTCTTTGTGGTGGTACTAAAACCCAAAAGCTTCACTGACAACATAAGACTTGTATTGCTAGACAGATAATGCTGCAGTTGTGCAGGTATATAACACTGCATCCATCTCTAAAATTGTTTCAGGAAAACAGCTGTGGATCTAGCCCTAAAGCAGCAAGATCTGCATTGTACCAAGCTGAGAGAGAACAAGTTGTGTATAGTCTGTCCTAGAAAAACAATTGTATTAGTACAGTTCAGATTATACAATCATTTTCCTTTTCTGTGCTTTTCTTCACTGCCACTCCAGAGCTACATATTCATACAGTTATATATTTATTGTTCATTTTCCTTTTGGTTACATCGAAGTAAATAATTTCTACTGGCAGTTCAAGAAGCACCTCTATCCTCATATAATTGCATCCAAAGGAAATTATAAAGTAGCATAGCTACTCAGTATAATATTCCACCCCCCTTTTAAACAGCTACATTATAATACATAAAAGGTAAACCTTTTAAGTGTAGATAAGAATAAAGTAGGTAATGAAAGTATCCCTATTCAAGTAGGGTTTCACTTGCAGATAGATTTCAAGGGAAAGTTACATTTTTTTAATGGTTAATAAGAACCTTAAACTTCAAGTATTGTATTAAAATAAAAATTGTACAGCAGTTTTGTACAAACTCTCTTAAAAGTACATTCCAGAGGCATGTTTAGGTCATGTTATATATTCAAACTGTAGGTTTAGTAATAATGATAACTACTTAAATATAAAGCATCACATTTACAGCCATCTTTCTCTGTTTAAATTATCTTCTCTTTCCTTCTTTTCCTGTATTCTACTCAATGCAAAAAGCTGAAAAAGACTTGCACAGCTGTTTTTCACCTCTTTAGTGCCACTCTGAATAACACTAGTTGAAATCCCAGTCTAAGGAACCACATAGGTATTTTCTCAACTGATTAAATTTTCAAACCTTCAAAATCTGCATTATAAGAATTATTTAAAGTAACCCCCAGCCCCATTACTTTATAATCTAAATAGACATAGAAAAGTACGCCTACATAGTGGATAACATGATGTTTAATAAGCACCTTTACAGAAGATTATTGAAAGGAAACAAGGTTGCTTCAAAATTTTCACTAAAAAACGTCCAGCAGGTAAGCAGGTGCCTTAATACTTTCAACTCTTGTGCAGGCATTGAAATAACAGGTGGAAACAAAAGACCCAGAAATAAAATCTTGTACACCTGACAATAGAAACAACCCATGTATGAGACAGCTAGCAAGCTATATATATGCTTTATACTGCTAGTGAACATTGTGCTTACAATATTTCAGTTTGCCTCTGCCAAAAAATTGCATTTTCATTGCATGTCAACATGGATAATGTTTTGTATAGCATAAAATTCCATTGACATGTCACAGGGTATTGTCAGCTGTAGCTATTAGAGGCTGTTCTCAAGAGACTTCTCCTTCAGATTCGTTATATTTATATTTTAGGTACTTCTTAGAGAAATGAAGTGTCATAATATTTAATAATCACTTAGTCATTACCATAATAGGCATAAAACATGGGATGGATGATAATATACAGAGAACTGTGGGGTATTATAACACATGTAATGGTTTAGAAACAGTAACTTGCTGAGATAATATATCCCCTTGGTGCTTCCTTCTTTAAATAGACAAAATTCTCAGAAAAGGAAGACTGTATGTTATGTTGTAGAAATTGAAGTACAGATGAACAGCTTTGTGCAAAGAGGAGGATGGGAATAAGATGCACAAGGAAAAAAAAAAATAAAAATTGAGTTTCAGTGGAAATTCAGTCTATCCAGAGAACATAAATTTTAGTTTCTTAATTAAGTGTTGGGACCTAAGTACAACCAACCAACCGCTGCCAAACTCTCAGTCAAACATGCTAGGCTCAGGGTCTCTGGACCTTTTCACATAACTTTCAAGCCGTGAGTGGTCTACTGATGACCAATGGCTTAACCAGTTTTCAGATTATTGTTTAAAATGGACTGAAAATTTCAACTGGTTTCCTCAAATTTTTTTCCCCAGACTTTGCCTTTTGCTAGTGAAAATTCAGAGCAAACTGTGCTGGAGGGAAGATCAATGGGAGAAGTCAAAGGCATAAAGAAGCTCTAAAACACAGAGAACAGCTCTGTGGGATAGCTCCTGTAAAGTAGAAAAGACAGTTAATTGTACATCAGTATTAAAAGGCAACAGCTTACACATGACAATTACCCAAAGAAAAAGACTGTAATTGTATGCTTATGTAATATTGACACAAAACAGAATATGCAAAATAGATGAAGATTAGAATAGTGAGTGAATTTTTTATAAAATAATACTAATATTTTGACAATAGTTTTGAGAGTTCTCTGGGGATAACATACTATGAAATGTTAACATTAAATAAAATATCCTCAAAGACTTAGGTAATTAACATTTTAATTGGTAAACCAGTAGAAAATCCATGGTCTGAGCTGTTAAAAATAACTTTTCATTCAAGTGCACCAGTCACAGACTAAAATTTTCCTATAACAGTCATTGGTTGGATTACAAAATTGCTTTAATGCTGGTGGCATGGCAACAGATCTGTGAATACTGCAATATAACTTTATTTATAAGCAAGTTCTTTCTCCATGCATTTGTCTGCAGTATATGCTGAATAAGTTACTGACATGCTTTGTCCAGAGGAGGCAACACTTAAGGTCAATGGGTCAAATGTCAGAGCTTAATCTAATTAAAAAAATAGGCCATTAAGCTGGTATACACAAATCCTTCTTCAAGCTTTTTATGCACTTGTCACACCCATTCAGACACACATCCATTTCTCAATACGTAATCTATCCAGAACTTCTTAATTTGCCACATTAAAGCAGGCACTAAATCTAAGACAACATACCTTAATGTGGCAGGACAGTAATAAACAGGAAAATGCAAAGAATCTAAAATAAATGTTAATCTTCACTATACCAGACGACACTCTGCACGTTCATTTTATGTTTAGCCCCTTGGTTTAAAAATTGAAACTATATTATGCTAGGTTTTTTTCCCCATAAATAGGCAGAGCTAAAATAGTGCAGAAACCTTGACGTACACATGTAGCTCTGAGTTGGATGCAGTGGAAAGGATGGGTTGTGTGGTCTTTACTCACTTGGCTCTGAGGGCAGGATTCTTGTAGTGTTAGAAGACCATCACAAGTCTATGGGAATCTATTTGCAAATAAACATACAGTATTCTTTATATTCTAATTATCAGATATTTATTTTAACCAAAGTAATATAGAAAAAACATTAAAAGCAAGGTGATTGCTTTTTTTGTAGTCTCAGTAGCAAGACTCATGATATTGATGAATTTTGTCACTATCCATCTGCATGATGACTAAAGATTAAAAATAATATTAGGCTGGGATAGATTATGTGGATCAGAAAGTGGCAGAATACTGTTGTGTCAAAGTATGCCTATATTGCAGTCACAGGAAAAGCTTACCAAAGCTGGTTATCCATTCAACTCAGGAATTTCACAGAAGTAACTGCAATGCATGTTTTGAATTAGCTAGTTCTTCTGCAAAGAGCTGGTATTGCAGCAGTGTGGAGCTCAGCATATTTCAGGTTACAATCCATGTTTGAAGAGTTTGATATCTACTTATGTGGTTAGCTCCTAAGCAGATCCAGAGAACTGCAGCTTGAACAGGACCCAGATGATGTCAGGTTTACTTGTGCTGCACTGCAGACACAATAGAGATTGCAACTGAGTAAAATTATCTTGAAGACACTTTTGTAAGTTTAGTTAGGGTATCCCAGACTCCTTGGAGAGAGTGAGTGTAGATGCTGGGCTGCAGAATGAAGTAGAGAAGTCTAGCTTTTTCTCCATCATGTCTGAAGACAGGAACAGGATGGAGGAGGTGGTACAAATATCCCTCAAAAAGAATTCCTGTCAGTAGATTTTGGGGTAGACGTGGGAAGCATGTTAGAAGTTTATGAAGAACTGCACCACACTTCTGTGAAATGTCATACTATGTTTAACCGTCTTTGCTGGTGAGAACGTGGGACAAGGTGCAGGAAGAGCTGAGGATATCTTTATTGCACACACTGGGGTGTGGTGCAGAGGTCTCTTGAGCAAGTAGAGAGGTAAATCGTAATTCTTTGTGGTCATCGCAGAGAGGATCCTGAAGTGGTACAGATGGGTTCCTGTCTCCCTGACCAGAGCCAGAGGGCCAGACATTTTTCAAAAGCAGCCACTACACAATTCAGTCCTCATCGTGGTGTTTTCTAACTTATGGCAGTTGGACTTTTCAAAGTATTGCCTTTGGGGCAGGCTCTGTGTGTGTGTGTGTGTGAATATTCTCAGCTGTCTTATGACTTCTGGTTGATGCACCTCAAAAGAAATGTGAAGCTCTTGCTCACTTTTCATCCCCAGAGAGTCTTCCTGTCTTCTCCTGAGGTTAAACACATAACAGCCAAGTTGTATAATATGCCCACAATAGTAATTCTTGACACATTTTGATCAAGCCTGGATACAGGATATGTCAAACCATATGGAAAGAAGAGATTTCACAATTTTAATTTTTTTTTTGAGAAAACTAAATTTTTTGCTCGCTGAACTTTGTTTTAATTAACTCAGTTTTGGTAGTTCTTAAGCACTTCAGTATTTTATTTATAAGCTATTTCTGAACTCTGCTGCAACTTCTTTTTCCAAGGTATGAAAAAACTTTTTCAACAAAGCCTATCAACTAGCAGAAATGTAATGAAAAGAGGCTGATTTAGGTGAGATCTTTTTGTCTTTAAGCAGTATACCTGGCAACCACAGTGTGTTTGTAATGATGTTAACTGGCTCACATGAAGGCAACACTTTCTATTAATACACCATTCTTGACAACACGCATCACCTGTGAAAGACATCTCTAGGCTGGACTTCATTCCCTGGAGACCATAGTTCTTTGGAGTAGAGACACATTACAAGTTCTGCAGTGCCGGGATCTGTTCAGGCACTGCACTTGCAAAATGACCCTACTTTAAACAAAAAATATTTTGACCTTGAAAATCAAGAACAAATATCTAAGCATTCAGAACCAGTAATTAGAAATTTTGCTTACAAAGGTGTTGGCTCCCACCAGAGGACCATGGGGCTGAGCTGCTGTCCCATTCCTCATACTCAAATGGGGACAGAAGCCTGGTTTTGACTGCACAGGCAGCAGAGATAGAAAGAACTGAGCTGTTCCAATACACATTTTTTTTTTCCACGTGAGCTCAATAACTCTTCAGTATTTAAGAAAGAGCTGAATCTTTTCAGCTCTTCTCACTTTTCTTTTCTTTCTTCCACAATCACTCTTTACAAATTTATACAATTAAACAGACACATGGATCTTTGGCTAGGGCGTCCCCTAAGCTTTCCACCTACTTAACTTATTACCTCTCACAGTCTTCCTAGTAAAAGGTAGCGGTGATTGTTTCTAAAAATCTGCATTACAGTATAGAGGTGCCTGCATTTGTGTATCAAAAGTGATGAAATATTATTTGTCTTGCTTTTTGCCATCCAGGGTAAGGCTGAACAGTGAATAACTGTAGTGTAGTTGGTCCCATTGTAACAGGGCTTCCTGAGGGAAAAGACACAAATCCACATGAAGAATGGTGACAGAACCAGATCACACAGGATTAACTTACTTATTTATATTATTGTTGTTAATTAGTTTAACTGGAGCTAATAAAAATTGTTACTGACCTTAACTGGTATGTCTATTTAAATTAATTAATATTCCTGTTACTGCATAGCCTATAAGATCAACTATGGAATTAGCACCTGTCCTGGTTTCGGCTGGGATAGGGTTAAATTTCTTGCTAGTGCTGTGTTTTGGATTTAGTATGAGGAGAATGTTGATAACACACTGATGTTTTCAGTTGTTGCTAAGTACCCTCCTAGTCCAAGGACAGCTCCCATGCCTACTGACTGAGCTAGGTACACAAGATGGGAGGGAACATCACCAGGACAGCCATGCCAGCTTGCCAACGGGGTATTCCATACCATGTGACATCATGCTCAGTATATGAATGGTAGGCGTGATCCAGGAAGTACCGATCGCTACTTGGTTATCGGTCAGCGCGGGTGGTGAGCAATTGCATTGTGCATCACTCATTTTGTATATTCTATCATTATTATTATTATTATTTTCCCTTTTCTGTTCTATTAAACTGCCTTTATCTCAACCCATGAGTTTTTCTCACTCTTACCCTTCTGATTCTCTCCCCGTCCCACTGAGGGGGGGCGGGGAGTGAGCGAGCGGCTGCGTGGTATTGGTTGTCTGCCAGGTTAAACCATGACAGCACTTAAGATTCCCTTCTCCATTATTTACTGTAAATCTTAATGAAAATTAGAATTAAAAGGTATCTCATGTTCCTATTGCCTTATATGTTTGTAATTCGCTTGTGAAAGGCCAGAAGAGATACACAAAGGAGCTATGTAACAAAGAAGCTGGTTTTCAAAATATTGATTGCAGGTAACAGGAAAATCTCAATATTCCAACAACAAGGGAAATGTCTCTTGTAATTTAGTAGTCTCTTTTGAAAGGTGTACATCAGAATCCACTTCTTTCACAGAGGAAAGCATAGACCTGAAACTTTTCAGAGACTCATGACTCTTTCTTCTATGGACCTCCTCAAACGTAGTCCTCAAATCTGCACTCATACTGATTTTTCATTTAAGTCAATGCAAGTCACATTCTTGTTTAAGTGAAGTTCTTAGATGTCCACAGAGTAAGTGTGTGCAGATCCTAGGATGCACAAGATCCACAAGAACGGTCATGGGATAGTGATCTCTTCCTATTACGAAGCCCTCATACAATTTACACTACTGTTTAGTGGGCAGAATAGAGATTTTTATTTTGTTTTATTTCAAATGACATGGAATTAGAGCAGGAAGTATTGAATAAAGTTGGATCATGTTTGAACCATTATTTCATGGTGTCTAGTCTTTTTCTTTGCCTTCTTAATCTACTATTCCCGCCAGAAAACAGTCGGAAGTATGTCAGAGAGCCAGATGAGCACCTTACATTGATTTCCTGAAATAAACCATAACAGCAAAAGATGTGCATTATCTTAGGGGAAAACATACCTCAAATATTTCAAAAGTATGAGGTAAATACGTACTACAGCAAAATTAAGCCCTATAGAGTTAGAAATTGTAATACTAAAGATCACAGCTTCCCTGAAGAGCTTGTCTCTTCCCTGGCCAGGCACAGGTAAAACAGAGGGGAAAAGAATAGAAGAAATAAAACTGAAACAGAGCCTAACATCTTTTTTTTCCATTTATGTGATCTACCACAATTGTTTTCAAAACTCTAAGCCAGAATGAGCATACTTTTCTGAATTGGTACACCAGAAAAACATATCCAGGCTTTAAGGCTGCTTTTTTTCTCTAAAAAAAGCCAATGTCCCATGGCTTTCTCATACTTTCTCAACACTAAATTGTCACAGTGTAGAGCAGTGTATTAAAAATAAGTGTCTTTCCCAATTTAAAGGTAAAGGGTCAGTTCTGAAAGGGAAAAAAAAAAATGCTGTAAAACTGCACAGCACTGGAGGTAAAGGATTAAAAGGGCTCTCAGAACGTTTAACTCAGTATTCATGTGGAACTGATGGGCCAAATCTGAAGTTTTGTTTAGTTGTGAATTTGCTGATACTTGAATTAAAATTACTTCTGTAACTTGAAATTACAGATATAGTTTTCAGTAAAGCTAAGTTGTGCAAAATCTGAAGTGTCCTTTGTCCTGAGGGCAAACATGAACAGTAATTTGTTCTCCTGGAATAGAATATTAAATTTCTGAAGTTTTCATTGTTCCTCTGCATCAGCGTGTCTGGCAGCTTTGGCTTTAGACTCCTGAGGTGGGGCTGACTCAGGGCTATATAACTGTCGCCGCTCCTGTATTAACATCCCTTGCCTCTGAAAGCACGTTCCGCGGAAGGGACACCTCCAGCAATCAGCATGCAGCCAGGACAGGATCCTTCCCTCTAGCTACACAGTTGGTCTCAAGATCCCCAGGCACATTTAATAACGATTTGTGAAGGAAAGATATTGCTATTAATGGTAATAACTTGAATGAGTGAATTGCCAATGTTCATCAGCCTATGAAGTCTACTGATATTTTTTAATTAAAAGAGAGACAGAAGGCTCAACCAATTTAAATTGATTTGATCTGAATGACATATCTGCCTTTTAAATCAAGTAACTACATTCCTGAGATGGCATTTTTTCACTCCTATATCAAAGTGAACAAAGACAACTAGTTTTAAAATGTACTCCAAATACCTCTGTAACTTTATTCCCTCTTACACAGGATTTATCTATCTACAGTATGGATTTATCTTTAAACTTCTAAGAGATATTGATGAAATAATTTATCGATGAAATGAGAGTCCTCGGAAGGTCACTAGCTAAATATTTCGAAAAACATAAAGAAGCTTGTTCTTTATTATTCTTACCTCTTCCAGTATATCCATCATTTAACACATGAATTATTTTTGAAATGATATATAAATGGAAGCTGTCACTTTGAGAAGATAGAGGAGACTCTTATAAATTAATGAAATTTATGAAAAACCTCTGTTGAATCAAATAAATAAACTGAGATTAAAACAAGAGGTTCTTTACATCACCTGTGAAAGTTACATGGATTTTACTACAAATTGCATTATATCACCAAGACGTTAAGCCTAACTTTGTGCAGGTTAGCTGAAGCCCCAGCACCAGCATGAGAGCACAGTCCCTCTCCTGTCCATGTGCAGGAAAGCTGTGGGAACCCAGCTCTGCGTCTGGCAGAAGCTGGGAACCTGTGCCTTGCCCAGGGACAAGGAGCTGTGGCTCATCTCACAAGGAGGAAAGAGCCCCCAGCTCTAGCTCAGTTGTGCAGGGCGTTGCCTGTGGCATGTTCCCTCCTGTCAGCTGAGCCACATGGTAGCCCCTCAGCCCATCTTCCCTGCGGCACCCAGGGAATTCAACAGAGCAGGGAGTACTGCTTGGGAGAAGATACTGGGTTTGGTGAGCTCCTGTGTAAGGCAGCAACAATGTTATATTCCTGCAGGTGGCCAAAATATGTGGTTTTCCTTAAAAATAGCCAGTGCAAGAAGTGCACAGTACCATATCACTTTGAACAGCATACCAGTTTGAGTCCTGCCCTTGAAGAGATGACACTCCTTACAGGAAACTGGTGTGGTGGGGTGAATACACAATTTCTTCTGAAGAGTTTTAAAGCATGGTTTAGATTAACTGCTATACATCATTGATATTTGTCAAAGCACGTAATTCTCATCCTTCAACAGAAGGACAGAGAGGCACCATATAAGAGATCTGCTCAAGGTAGCAGACTGAGTCAAGGAAAAAACACAGATGTTTTGCTCTGGTTCTGGGCTGTAAACTCCAAATTAAGAATCAACAATGTACTAGACAGCATGCATTCAACAGAGCCAAGGAAAAGCCAGGAGCTGCAAGCACTGGCCTCTCCTGTCTTCTGCAAATTTTTAAGTTTAAATTGGGAAAGAAAAATGTATTCTCACGAGTCACCGTTGCAAGACTGATAAATTCCACACTGGTTTATATTCTCTCACTTTTTACAGCAATAATTTCTTTGTGCTTATCCTGACTGATCTTTCAATCATTGCTTTGCTTAGGAGATTTCTTTTCAGGGAAACAAGTATTTTAAAGAATACAGAAATCTATATAACTTGCAAAATGAAAAAATATTTGTCTCTGCTTACTGAACTGTTACTATAAGAATTATTTCTTACTGCAGAAAGAGGAACCTGCATGTGAACTGAAACTCCATTTGATAGTGGAGAGAAGGAAATACCTGTCATCTGAGTCACTCAGTTTGAGACTTTGAATTATTTCCATCACCCAGAGAATAACTCTAAAATTGGTGGAATGCTAGTAGAGTTCACTGTTGGAGCAGCAAATTGCTTTTGTCCTAAGAAGGCATTAAGCTCCTGGATACCTACAATATTGCCTCTTTCCTTACTGTTGTGACAGTGCAGGACAATCAACAGACCAGCATGACAAAAGGTCAGGTGAATGCACATATTCAATTCACGATGGGTTGTGATTTTAAGCTCAGTCCCATGTGAAAGTTCAAAGGTTTAGGAGCAAATTCAAGGTATTTTTATATGTGGCTTTCCTCCAGAGCCAAAAGTTAAAACACCATCCATCAACTATCTACCTAGTAAAGTTGACTATCATTTTCATTATTACTGGGCTTTGCTGGCTGACATGGTGAATAGGGAGTATACATGAATACGAAGGACTAGGAAGAGTCATATCAAAGGAATAAGTGGAGTCATAACGAGGTTAAATAATTTTGCATGTGAGTCTTTGCTTGGTACAAGCTCCATTGCACAAGCTGTACACACTATGAATAGCTTATGGACTGTGGAAACACCTTTTTATCAAAAGGATATTGAAAGAGAAAAAGCAGCAGAAAGAAAAGAATCTAAAAAAGATCAAAACAAGAAGACACTCCTCGTTGTTACTTCCCTCCCGTCTTCAAGTGATACGATAATGAAAACTCTATAACCACTTTTAAAGCACTCCAATACACCCCTATGGTCTTCATTTGATTTGCCAGTCATATGTTTTTCTGTAGCTGTAGTTTCTAGTGTTCTTACATGATATTAATCAGAAATCAGTTTTGCATTTTAACTATTTAATAATTCCCGAAGCAATCTCTTTTCCAGTAGTTAAAGTATGTTTGTAAACAAAAGAAGATATTTTCCCCAGTTTCTGTAGATCATGGGAAACTCGTCTGCAGGTGTTAGAACTTCTTTCCATACAGGCTGTATTACTTGATGCCCCCACACCATGTATGGGGATAAAAGTGGGCCTTGACTCTCTTTGAGATATACGCAATTTTACTAATTGACTTCAGAAAGTCAGCTATGTTTTTTATGTCTATGATAAATAGTGAGAGAATCACAATACTGATGTGTTAAAAATGTGTCCCTTTTTGCGGTGGTAGAGGAATAAACTTATCGATGATGTCCTAGACACCTTTTGAAAACTTTTCTGTACAGATGTAGATGGATATCCTGGTGTTGGTTGTTTTTCTTTTTTGTTGTTTTTTATGGTTTGGTTTTTTTTAACAGAGACCATAAACTTGTTCTAAATTTTTTTATAACTTTCTGAAAAATAGAGGAGCGTTGTATATATTTAACAAAATGTAGCTAATAGAATTGAGTGTTAAAAAAAAAAAAAAATCATATTTGTTCTTCATACAGAACAATATTTGTTCTTGATACAGAACACATCAATAAATTTTGCCTTCCCATTCATGAAAATCTGTCTCTTTCTTGTAACAGCTGCTCTGACTACACAAAAGAAAACATATCAGTGTATCTTAGTAGGCCAGGATTATATGCCTTTATATTTTCATACTAGCACATCTCTTCTGCTTATTTAACTGCTTAAATCCATGGTACATTCTTATTAACAGGAAGACTTTGAACAATGTAGAAAATCCCATATGTAAGGTTTGACCTTTGGAACTGTAGACATGAGCATTCAGATCTCAAGATCATAAAACAAAAAAAAAACCTTGTTGATAGAAAAAAAATCAGCTAACAGTTTAGACATTCTTTTTCAGATACTTAAAGCAAAAGATAAATCAGGCTCTAAAGGCAGATATTGAATTTCTGTTCAATAATGAAGAAACTATTTTTCAGGTTTCTGTAGATGTGGTTCTCACCTAATATGTAGCCATGAGATCACCATCAGACAACAACATGTGGGTTGCAGTGAATTTTATGGACAAGAGCAATGCAACAGCCAGTTGCAATTGTAACAGCCATAGTGCAAATGTAGCTTCTCTTGGACTTTTTTCACTAAAGTAGAAGATATTACCAAGTGTATAGGTTACAATGTGAACATTCTGGTGCACTGTTCCATAAGCCAAAATTCTAACACTGATAATTTTTCATGTTATTTTATACTATGAAGGATATTTTCTTTCAAATAGCTCTTTTGAAACTTTTGCTACTGAATACACAAAATCCTCATAATGGTTAGCCATCTAGCCTGCAATTGCCTGGTACTCTAACAGACATTAACAGACAGACAATCGTTCTAATTGTCAGAATTTGCTTTTGGGAATGTGCCTATGGAGCCTATTGAATTAAACAGGAACTACATTTAAGAGAAAAATTTGGCTTTTGCCATACTGTGAAATTAAGCTAAAACTATTCCTTGAAACCCAGATCTTCTTTAAACATACAATCTTGTATTGTAGGAATTTTTAAAATCTTTTCTTCCAATTAAACTGCACAGATTGAGGGCAGACTTCTTATAGACAAGCTTTTATCCTAACTAAGTACAAAAAAACATTATCAAATTTTATGTGTTTATATTTTCCAAATGTCCTTTATGTATTCCAAAATCACATAATCTAATCAAGTCTGATCTACCTAGTTCACGTCATTCCACTATTCGTGGGCAGAAAATGGGAAAATATTTAGCAATTGCCTTTGTTTTTCAACCATGAAATGTTTCTTTGGAGTGTTGGTTTATTTTATTTTTTAATTCCGTCACTGTCTACCACTTCTGTTCTGCTCTGGTAGGCATTAATCAGTCTCATCTTAATAAAAATGTATGTTTCCACATGGTTTCCTTAAAGCATTCATACAGAGTACAATCACTTTTAAAACAACTTTTTAAAAGTTTGTATCTTTTCAGAGGTTTATGATATAAAGCCTTTTCTTTTGCAGAGTAGAGATTAAACGTTCTGATAGAAACTCAGCTAAAGTCAGAAGATATTCTTTTCTAAGGCAAAATGCTATTGATTACCTCACTGATCATATCACACCTCACTGTGTGAAGCAGCAGCTCCTGTCTCAAATGAAGTTCAGTATTCAGTCGAGTTAGAAGCTCAAAGCAGCAGCTTCCCGTATATGCCTGTCTTCAGTACTTCATCTTTCCAGCTTTTGACCTTGTCCTGGCCCTGTGTACCATTTAACGTCTGCTCACATATATCTTTGGCATCTGTATTGTAACTTCTTGATTTGTGACTATACTGTGTCTATTCATCTTGACTATTTTCACAGCATCTGTGCAGAT
Organism: Fulmarus glacialis; assembly: GCF_000690835.1. Lineage (NCBI taxonomy): Eukaryota > Metazoa > Chordata > Aves > Procellariiformes > Procellariidae > Fulmarus > Fulmarus glacialis. The sequence goes on along the minus strand of NW_009188288.1, from coordinate 7,419 downwards.
ACTACAGAGAAGTATACTTAGCATTCTCCAGAAATGTCCCAAGCAAGTCAAAGAAAAATTCAAGATTTTTTTCCCCATGAATTAGTTCTTGCTATGAAAAATGAATTATCATATGCATGTTATTGAAAGATAATTTATTTGCAGCATAACTTGAGAAGTAACTTTGAAACTAATAAAATGGCTTGCAAAATAGACTTTATTACAAATGCCGGAATTACACTAGTATACGAAGAAGCTCCTGGCTTCTGTAAAGTTGCTCACGTAAGTGATGACTCACCAAACAAGGTCAGAGCTTAATAATGTAACGCGCTATTTAACACATGAAGTCATCCTGGTTTTTACTATTCCTTGAAGGTTAATTAAGTTAATTTTGTTTTATATTTTATGCTCACATTCCATCAATCTATCAGGGTTGATTTTCATTTCAGGTGTATTACATCTTTGTCCATTCCACCTAATTTGTTGTGAGGTTAACTTGTCTGTTTGTAATGCAATTTTTTAATGAGGAGTACAATGTTGTATCTAGCTAATATTAACAGTGCTAGAGTAGGCTGAGGTGATCAATACAATCTCCACAAGAAAGAGAAACAAAGTCTCTTGGTCTGTTATTATCTGTCAGATTATAGGACAAGAGGAAATGGTCTCAAGTTGTGCCAAGGGAGGTTCAGATTGGACATTAGGAAAAATTTCTTTACTGAAAGAGTGGTCAGGCCTTGGAACAGGCTGCCCAGGGAAGTGGTGGAGTCACCATCCCTGGGAGTATTTAAAATATGTGTAGATGAGGCGCTTGGGGACATGGTTTAGTGGGCATGGTGGTGTTGAGTCAATGGTTGGACTTGATGATCTTAGAGGTCTTTTCCAACCTTAATGATTCTATGGGTCTATGATTACTGACAAAATTTTAAAATATGTTAAAGATTTGAGATGTTTGACTACATTTGCATTAGATCCATCTTTGCCATCTATTCCTTAATGAATGCGGTGTCAGGGTTTTTTGGTGGGATTTTTTTGTTTGTTTTTTAGATATTGTTGTTTTTGTACACTATGTCTCTAGGATATACTTCATGAAGATAATGGGTAAGACAATCTCTTATTTTCCTTAGTCATCCTCAGCAAGTTTAAGTGAGAAATTGTTGATAGATCTCAGACACCTCATAAAGCTCAGGGAGGAATTGTTCACAATAAATGGAGTAATAGAAATAGGAAGAGCTAAGAGATTCTCTAGAAAGCTCTAGAAAAAATGTTTGATGTTTGGGTCATTTTAATGACTGAATAGACTACAGAAAGAAGAGCCTCCTTTGGAGAAATAGTTATCTGTATAATGTTGGTTTCTGGGACTGGCACAGCAAACAGAAACTCCTGTATATTGTGCAGCGCTAAAATCCCTCTTTTGAGGCAGCACTGTTGGAGCCCAATATCGCAAAGGGCCAGAACTCAAGTTCTGGAGCCTTCCATGATGTTTTTGTATCTGAGAATAGATTATGTTGTCTATATTAAGAAGAAAAAAATTCTCTGTATGAAGAATACCTTGAAATTAAAAGAGCAGAATGCAGCGTATTTTATATTCCAGTACAGTATGTGCCTCTCCAGTAGAAATTAAGTTGCATTTGCAGGTGAAGCACTTTCTTTGGGAATGGATGCTGGGCATTGCAGAATAGTAAAGGATAGGACTGAGCTTCACCTTCCCTCATTTCATGCTTTTGCAGAACACAATGTCTTTCAACAGACAATTTAGATAAGTAACCTTAAGCATTTGCATTTGGGGGGAAGGTTTCCAAGCTCCCACAGCTCTAGTCAGTCACAGCTCATTGCTCCTAACCTTGTTTTCTCTTTCAGGATGGATTTTATCAAGCCTCCCGCTTATTTCACAGCCCACATGCTTTGCCAGCTGTCCTTGCATAATGCAAAACTTAAGGCTGTTACCTATTCAAAAATCAAAGCGTCCTTTGAATATAGCCTTTAAAGAAGCCCCTTTTGCAAACTTTTAAGACAAATATTAGCCATAAACAGTAAAGGAGATCATAAGCTAAGATACTTCTCTTTTTTCCTTCTTTTTTAAATGCTCAAACCAAGCAAAATATATGTATGTAGCTTTGATAGCAAATCACGTCCTGTCAACAGCATGTTTCAATTGGAAGGAGCTCTTGACACTTGTCATGCTTGGGGTGCCTAATAGTCTCTTTTGTCAGAAGAAAATTGGGTTCCTAGTAAAACGTTTGCTCTAAAACTGCATAAAAACTAATGACTGTATCAAGCTATGTACATTGCCGGAAGCTACAGTCTGCTAGGAGAATTGCTTTTTATTTGGAGGTTTGATATCATCATGCTGTCAAGGGCCTCACATTGGCGTTTGGCAGCCAGGACAATGAGTTCATTGTGCATTTTATTGCAGGAAACCTTAAAACCAGCCTGCAGCTTGGTCCCCAGTGGAAGCTGATAATTTTAACAATGATGCTCATTCTGAAATTCTAATCAAAAAGTTTAGCTTTGTCAAGTTGCTGAATGCCCTTCAAACTTGGGAATCACCATTCAGAACAGACAGGGCAGATGGTTATTGCTTGTGTTGCTTCTGAAATACTACAGTGTTGGGCCATGTAGCGCAAGTTGGGACAATAATGTAGCAAAACATCCTTGTAAGTCAAACTTAGAAGGGATCTGGAGAAAATTCCCATCAAAAGATAGAAACATAAGTGAAACCATAAATGAAGTTTTCAGTTCCAGCAACAAGAAAAAAATAATATGGTTATATGGAGGCATCTGCTTCTTTCTTCATAAGGAAATGCTCTACATGAAAAATGCTGGTCTGACAGTAGTGAGACCAAGGGAAGCTAACAGTTTAAGTAGTGGAGGCACCTCTCTGGTCTCTTTTATATTCAAATCAGATTGTAAAACCACATTTCTTACCAGAACCAACAATAACTGCCTGTGTTTTGACACCTGTAAAACAGAAACGTTAACTTCTAGCTGTCACATTTCTATTTCTAAATTGGCACTAGGCATTTTCACGGGCACATGGTGTTGGAGCACTGTGGGAGCAGCAGGTCCCTGGGCTGGGGGGTGGCAGGGGGGTGGCAGGGACTCCCAAGGGTAGCACAGCCAGGAGCAGGGCAGGCCAGGGGGGAAACCAGGACAGCCCCATCCCTGGGCATCGGGCATCTCCCTGGGGACAGGGATGGGACATCGGCCCATGGGTGGGCCTGGCTTGGCATGGCCCATGGCTGGGCAGGGCAGGGCTGTGGCAGGACTGGAGACAGGGTCCTGCGATCTCGCTGGGGCAGGGACTGACGGCCCCGGGGGGGCTGGAATGGGGTTGTGGGTCATGGGCAGGGTGAGAGGAGTCCCAGGGGCCTGGGAAGGGACATTAAAACTTGTTGATGCCCTCAAGGACCTTACAGATTGACAGTGGAATGAAAGTACGAAAGAATTTTTGCTTTTTATCCCTCTCCTGGATGGGCCCTTAAGCCTTCTTTAGTAAAGAGGGTTACAGAAATGAAAGGCAGAGGCAGAGGGCAAGAGAGGTCCATGCAGTATTCTTCTGGGGCTGAGGTTTCTGAAATTTCCCTCAGGCAATGCTGCCCCTGCCCTTTCCTGCCACTTGCTGGAATATAAATAACAAAGCTCATCCTTTAGTTGATAAGCTTTTAAAAAGGGAGTAAAATTTAAACTAACCTTACTTAACTGATTTTCTTACCTGAATGCAGCCCTCCAGACAGCCTATGCTCTTGACCTTCTTGTCTGCAAGATATCAACTCCCTTTTTATGTTGAATGTGTGAAGTCAGTATTTACATAAATGTGATTTTACACATATATATACAGTACAAAATTGGTGTCTTTGGTTATAAGCCATTTATTGTTGAGAATATGTGGAGAAAATAAGGTGGGATGCAAATTCAACTGAAATAAATAACTAAAAATGTGTTAATGATCCTTCAAATGGGCATGCATTACCATGCATGGACAGAGTGGTGACCTTGGTGAATCTGGGAGTCAAAGCAAAGAACTTTTTGCATTTTTGGGTGAAAAAACTTTTTGGGTGCAGTCTGGATGCGATTTCCTTCTCCTTGATGTGTCTTTGAAAATTTCACTCTGAGCCACATTTTCTTTTTCTTTTATTTTATTTTTAGTTTGAAAAAGGGGAATAAATTAAAGCAATGTTTTTTTTTTCTTTGCCTCTTCCTCCAAACTTAAGCTATTTTCTGCTTGATGCATTTTTCCAGAAGGAAGGAAAATGTCTGCTTGCTGCACTGTGCAGGGTAAGGTTGACCCAGGTGGAAATAGTTGCTTGTTTGTTTGTTTCTAATACACATACCTTTGGGTTTATTTCTATCTGAGTTGAAAATCTATTCATAGGACATGGTGCCTGCAGAAGAATCTCAGAAAGTTCACCCATGGACAGTTGAAAAATAATCGTGTATACAAACCTGCGGGTAAGTTGTATAGTTAAGTGCTTTGTGTGTGTTTTTTTCCTGGTTTTGTTTTCAAATAAACTGCTCATGCCAGATTGTATCCTTTTGAGTTTGAGTTTCAGGGTTATACTTATGTGTTCCTAATCTGATGAATACCTCATTGGATTTCAAATTCTACAGTGGTGAGTTGAAATCGTGGACATTCCTGGTATTTGGCACTAACATTAAAATCTGGATTTTGGTCTAGGTCTAGTAATAAGCATTACATTTATACATTATGTATTGTATTATAAAGATATTCGTGCTAAAGAAATATCTGGATGATCTGAAATGCGTAAAGGATTTAAGCGGTGTACAAAGTTAGCATCACATCCTTTATTTAGATGTGAAAAATGTTTGACATGTAAGAATACCTGCAGTTAAAAAAAAAAAAAAAAAGCAGCTGAAATAATTTAAAGCTAAAATATGTTTTTCAAAAGATTGTTGTGAAGACATTTGAAATCCCTGTATTTCAGGGTGGGGGGCATTAGCCTGGGATGTGGAAAATGGAAATACAAATTATTTTTTGTCTGAATTACCATTTTGGGAAGAAAAAATTGCCTTCCTCTCCTCTGAATTGGGCTAGACAGGCTCTTGAACTTGTATCTCCTATAGGCTAGGGCAGCACTGTCAATACTTATTGCAGAAGCCCTAACTCTGTGTCTTCTCCCTCAAGGTTCAAGCCTTTGGAAAGGTTTCTCTTTTTCCACTGGACTAATTCTGAAGCAGAAAAATAATTCTCCTAAAATGGAAATTCAACAGAATATTATAATACCTATCTATAAAGAATAACCAAGTTATCTAGCCAATCCTGGTGTAGGGAGTACAATCCTGGATCCTAATACTACTTCAGATTTCAAGAACACGGTGTTCACGGAAACAGAGAAACAATAAAGCCTGACATTCCCTTAAGGGCTATCATTCCCCTAACAGAGGATTTCCCTGAGGTTTACAGCCATCTAGCAATATTACTTCACTTCTCTGCATTGAATTAGGCCCAAGAACAGCCGAATAACTGAAGTTGATGAAACAGAGTTCACTAAAAGGTAAAGCAACTCTTCACATGCCTTCACCTTTTCTAGTTTTCTTCCCATTTCTTACTTTTGTACATTCAACAGGTTATTATTATTATTAACAACGTTAAAGTTCATAAAAATCGATATTAGTGTTTGCGATGCTTTAAGAAAAGGAGGAATTTATCCTGCATTTTTGAGGCACCTCACAGAATGCATAAAACAATTAAAAGTCTAATTTATGCCCATCAGCCTTGAGCCACTTCATTATAAATGATATAACAACAATTCAAACCCCAAGCTGATGGGTTCTTATCTATCAGTCCCTGGTGTTGCATGGGTAATTTTGATCTCATTGACACAATGGAAGTTTTGTTGCTAATTACAATGGGACTAAGATACTTTTGGATTGACACCAATCCTGAGCACTACACCCTCACCGAGGCGGGATACCTTCACTCCCCACAACCACCTCAATAGCTTTGAGGCTGGACTCCAGCTGGCAATAAGCCAGTTAACCAGTGGCATATGGAGGTGTCTTAAGCACGGTTTATGTGCCTGGCTCAGATTCAGACTGAGATTGCTGCCAAACCACAGAAAGTACGCATGTGTCATTCGTGTGTTTGGAATGGAAAAGGAGGAGGACCTGGCAGAGAACTCAAGGCACCGCAGGCTCAAGCTAATAACATTATATTCTCAGGTTAGGGTTGAGATCCAGACAGGCACTTACAACCCCAGTACGTAGCTTGGGTGGAATACAGGCTCTTGAGTCCAAGTGGTTAGTACACGTCCTGGGAAAGGGAATCCAATGCTCACTACAACCATTTGTACACTTTACACATTTTGTCTGGTGATGCTTTAACACAGAGTTTATGAATAGTATCTTAGCATTCAGATCTCCCCACATAAAATGTTCTGAATTCAGCCCCTCTGTTTTGGTCTCTCATGCTCGAACATGGCAAGATTTTCAGCAGAGTTGTCCCACTTCAAGAAATAATCTCTCAGCCTTGCTTCTTACCTGTTGGTTAGTAGAGTTTCTTGGGATGGAAGAGATTCAAGTAGGAAACTTTTCACATCAAACTCTCAGTATCTGGGTAAAAAGCTTAAAAACATGACTATTACAAAAGTTTGTAGATGTCACTGTGTAATATACACACCTCTTGTATAGCTACAAAAAACAATGCACACACGTAAGCGTTGAATGGGTTTCTCCAGTGTGTCATATGGGGTGGCTCACGTGTTTCTTGCTCACAATATTAACTGTATCAATCAGGTATGCTTTCTGTTCAGCGTATGAGATAGATAGACAAATGCTCAAGTGAATAGCAATAATGCTACTCAGTAAGCCAGCCACTGGCAGTGGCACCTTAGTGACGCTTAACCCTTTGTCAATGAGTCCAAGTTCATGTGAACAGTCTAGCCAAACTTTTATATTTTAGCTGCATTTCCCATACATTGCTCTCTTTTTTCAACGAGAATTTTGCATAAATATCCATTTCTCTGAGATACCTTGATCAATTTAAAAGGCAGATTGTTTCTTAGAATATGGTCATATCCTGTCCAATTGCACTCAAGCATTCAAGAACAACTGGAGAAGAAAAAAACCAGGAAAAATCACTATGTATGCAGATGAGTTATTGGGGTTCAGAATTAATAATTTTAATAAGAAGTTCAACAATTAGAACATCATATTCTGTGCATGGTGCAACATTAAATGCCAGAAGCAGGCAACCTGGTTTTACCAAATTGAAACAATGCATCTGCCATAGTCCTGAACACCACTAGAAGGCTATGTTTTTCATCTTCAGGAAACATTATATCCTCAATATGTAATTAAAACATGTGAAACTTGGATGATTCCCATGCTTTAACAAACATAAGAAAGTATGAAAACAAAAAGCAGATGGACTTTTTCATTATTCATTATTTCATTATTGATACTGGGTCAATATAGGCTGGG
>NW_009188287.1:8473-14971 GCF_000690835.1 Fulmarus glacialis | reverse complement strand
CCTGCCAGGTTAAACCACGACACATGTGTGAGGAGTTATTACTTCTGTACCATGAAATTGAGTTTTCTGGTTCTAAGAAGACAGCTCAGGAATTATTTTTAATTGAGCTTTTAGTTTTAAGCCTGATTTTCTTTTGAATTTTTTTTTGTTTTATTAAAAGCAAAATTATGATGATAAAAGCAAATTGTTCCACAGTAAGTCATTCTATCAGTTAGGATCAAGCCATAAGCATTTATTCACTTCACAACTTTGTATAATACAGGCCCTGTAGCACTGCTTTCATGTAGATGAATATTCTCCTATTAAAGACATAGCAGACAAACTGGGTTTACATATTTTTAAAGAAAGATGCTGCTGGAAGATACCTGACATGGGCACACTAAAACCAATGCTCCAGTTAGGACGGCTCCTGATCCCTTGCTAGGTGCTCCACCAAAACCTCCAGAGAGCTGTCTTACTCAAAACCTTCTAACACATGATACCTGCTCTTTTTCATTTAGAGGACTTATAAGACTTCTTTCTCCAAAACAACATGAGACATGCCCATCTTCACAACTGGTGTTTCATTTCGTGCTTTTGTGGATTTGCTCTTGTACCTTTTTGTTGCTGTTTTTTAACATGTTGTTGGTGGCAAACCAACAAAATGTTAAGCACTTCAGAATCCTTTCGTTGTAGACAGAACATGGCATAAGGCCATTACCCAATATTGAGATAAGGCACACAAATGACAAATGCAAATGTCTTTGTGCCTTCAATTAATCCATTTCCATAACGGACATTAACTAAGTGTATTCTGATTTGCTGATATCAAGGACTGTTTAAATAACATTTGCGAATAGAAAAATTACCCATTTGTTTACATTAATAGAGTTCTTCTGTATTTGATGCAAATGCTGCAATTACTTTGATGCTAATTAGAACACTCTATTCCTTTTCAAAGTGTTTCCAAGAAATAAATACCTGTTGCTGGATTATCCAGTTTCTAAGATCAGTCAGGTTAAAACAGAGCATATTTCTGCTGCCCTAAAAAAGTAGTATTGACTCGTCATATGTTCCCTAATAAAAGAACAGATTGAAGAAATTGCCAAGTCACTTGGGTCTCCAGCAGCATACACTTTCTGGACAGACCTTAAAAATAAAGGCAAAAACACGCTTGGTTGTTTTCAGTCAAAATTTTATACAGGGTAAGCAGGCAGGATGGGACAAACTGAGCAATCATGATCTTTATTTTTAGGAGTTAACATTTTTAAAGACCTATCTGGTGCAGTATTTTATTTTGCATCTCTTGTTTAAAAGCATGTTGAACCATGGGTAAAGAGTATGTTACCCAAGAAACTTCTAAAATCATTTAATAAATACACAGGTAAAGAGAAAATTAGTAGAGCCATGGTAATCTTATACACAGGCTTGCAGTCTTGCCCCTTTATACTTCATATAACATGCACCCTTGCTTCTACAATTCTTCTATGATATTTGTGTCTCATTTTTAGGCAGCGTCTCCTACGCTGGAAGCCAGTGGAATCGTATGAAATGTATATATGCTGCTGTGTAGAGGCAAAAAACTTGTCTACACAAATATTAGGAATGGATGGTGACTAGCTGAAGAAAATTAAAACACAATTCCAATTTCAAGTGGACTGGCCACCAGAAAAACAAAAAAATTGTCCTTGTGCCTGCAAACTGCTTTTTCCCAGAACACATACGGAAATAATTTTGTTGTCTACTGGACGTTGTGTTAACAGCTCTAGAACTGCTTTACATGCAGTCTGTTATTTTCTTTCCTTGTTCATTTAGTATCTGTGAATCCTTAAGTTTATCAAGCATTTACTACATTAGGCTCTAGCAAAGTGTGAACTATCACTTAATTTCTCTTCATGTGGAAAAGTTTTGAGTCAGAAACACTCATTTGTGCAGATCCTTATATAGATACAGTCCCCACAAACATTCCTCAAAATTTAGCCTTTCTATCGAAACTTGCATTTCTAACAATTCAAGAACACTGAAAAAAACAAATTTCATCTGTTCTTACAGATACCCCGCAAAAATTTACTGAATAATACAACTAACTGACAGCTGACTCTACATAAGGCACACAGCATGTTCTTCTATTTATTGCTCTATGGCTAAATGTGGTTAATTTTAGTCAGATTAAATTGCTCTTCTATTTACAGTTGAGCTTTTGTACCAATATTATGTCTTTTTACAATGACATGAACAGAATATATGCAGAACAGTAAGAAATTGAATTCCTTTAAATGAATTGTCTGAAGACCCTGACCAATGTCTGATTAGGTTTGTTTAATGCTTTGTTAGTATGGTAGGTTGATTTGGTTTGTTGTTGTGCATGGATTTTTTTGTAGTATTATAAGTGAATTAAGAAGCAGAGATAGAAAGCCTTTTTGTTTAAGCTTAATTCAATGAGTTAGTTATGAGTTACAACTGACCTATCTGTTAAAGAAATTGGCTGGGCCTCACTTGGCAAAAAACAGTTGCAAGTTCCAGAAAAAGAATCAAAATTCAGTAATAAGGTCAGCTGTCTGTGGGACAGTACAAGACAGTCACAATGGGACCAGTGGTGTACCAAAAATAAACACATGCACACATACATTTTACCCTCTTTTCATATCTCATGAACAGCTGAATTAAGCAGTTTCCCCTTACCATTACATTACTGGGTGTAGTTACTCACTTAGCTGCTGAACACATTCCTGTACCAGTTGTGTTGGTATTCCCCAGAATCCCACACAGACTCCTACTGTGACTGGCAGCACCACATTACAAAGCTGCAGCAAGAGTAAAGTGAAAAACTACTTTTACCAGAGTAAAACCACATGGAAACAGCCATGAAACTTCAGCACAAGCCAAATCCCCTGGCTCAGTTACTTGATATGGCCAGACTGCCAGTAAGTTGAGGAAAAGAGGAGAAAAATGCATGTAAATGACTTTTTGAGGTCCTTCCTCTCCTTTCCATTCTCACTGTAATATGACAAAACCAAGTATGAACTAAAGGAAAACACAGTAATTATTTGGAGCCAATGCCAAAAGGGAAAGGGATATGGGGCATCCTAAGCAACCACTCTGACCTCAGGCTCATCTTTACACCAGAAAGCTACAATTGCATCTGTTTTAAAATGCTAGAAACAAAGAAAGGCACCAATTACCTAAACTACCATTGAGAGCTACCACCAAGCAGCTCAGGCAACCAGTACCAGTATCTGCCTTTAGAGGTTGAGAGTAAAAGGAGAATGGTATTATCACTGTTTGGCAAAGCAGAAGAGGGCTTCTACCAGCAGATTCTCCACGTTTTATAGCAATGAGGACTATAAGCCTATATTTGATGGTCAGAGAGAGCAGAGTCTTTACACCCTTTGAGTATCTTCCCCCAACTGACAACAAGTACAGTAGGTCCACAAATCCTGTAAAGATTAAAAAAAATTCCCAAGAACAGAAGAGTACATTGCTACCAGAAGATTTACAATACATTATCTCCCTCATGCCACCCTAACTTATCAGTATCCAGACTCAGGAAACAGTCATGCTCTTTGAAGAAATTTGTAGTATTTTTGCTAGAGTAGGCTATTCCACCCCACACATCCCCCCATGACTTAGAAAGGACAATTTACAAAATGCAATTATAGTCAGGCGTACATATTAGCATGTGGCAGTTCAGAAGAATGTGCCCAAACCACTGCCATCCATTCGGACTATTACACGTCAAGTTTGAAAGCCTTTTGTCCAGACTGGAAGAAACAAAGAGCTACAGCCATTGAGTAAATAGTTCCCACTTATGTCACACTTGCAGACAAAAGAGCTGATCTGAGTAAGGTCTCCAGTAGCTTGTACCTAAGGGCCATAGCATTCCAGTAAAACATTAAGATTGTACACAGCTGTTACATGCAGACATTTAAAGATTTTGGGCACCACAGAGAAAATAATTTGCCTAAGGTTTCATTTTCGTAATCATTTTCCCTCTCAGAAGTTTTTGTATTAAAAGACTCAAATAAATCCTTGTTGCTAGGATCCCTCTCCTCTTCCCCACACCCTCTAAGGGAGCTATAGGTGTTTTTCCAGGAACTCTCATCGTACAGGCCAAGGGCTCTGCTCAGTGCTGGGCATTAAGCCCATATTTAACAGACATGGGCTCAATTCCACCTGTGTCATTAAATAAGGGTAATACCACGGTTCTGACACTAGATAGACCATTGCGCTGCCCAACTCAATGTGAGTTACTGTTTGTCACGTTGCAGTGTAGTTTGTCAACACTTCACCAAAATCTTTGTGAAATGCGTTGTTGTTTACTTTGTATTCTCCCCCTTTTCCTTTAGGGAGTCAAACTATCCTTTTAAAGTTATTTTTCTCCTTTTTTAGCTGAAATCACAAAAAAGTTTTTTTTCCCTTTTTTTAGCTAAAAACAAAAAAAAAAAAAAAAAAAAAAAAAAGAAACCACAATACTCACAACCATTATCTGAGTTTCTCTTACCCCAGTAGGAAAATCAGGATGAGTGCCAAGCTTTCCCTGGGAGCCAGCTCCAGATTTTCAGAATTAAAAGAAATTTTGTCCAATTACCTTCCTCATCTAGCACCTTCCATTAATAACTCCCCGTTTCATTACTACTGGAAGCAGTCCTGCAGCTCTATTGTAGTTAAGGCTGAATTATTCAACAACCAAATAATTTGAAAGCCATCTAATAACACAGACTTTTATAGTTGCTGAATAAAACAAACAAACAAAAAGTCAATTGTTAAACACTTGATTGCCCCAATTGTTTCATGCAATGGGGAAAGTGATAAGGGAAACAAAGAAATTATCAAATTATTCATTTATTTGCACAGGATTGAATACTTTGAGGTAAAAAATAGAATATAGGAATTACAGACTTTCTCTTTCGGAAGAAAATTGAACCAGTGCATGCAAACCTGACCTAGACTGTAAGACTAGACCTATTTGTAAAACCAGTTCAGTTAACATGATGTAAGGGCCAATGAAATTTGATTTACGCTCACTGAAACTGCAAACATCCCAAAAATTATTACTTGACTGGACGTGCTCAGCTGATCAGACCAGTAATGTCATACAAGAAGTCAAGCTATGGTTTGAGCAATAGAAATTTGTTCGCACTAAGTACTTCATATTTTTAAATCTAAATATCCGTTTTCCTCTAAAAGTTAAGTTCATTGACCTGGGTTAAGCTATGATAATTAACATCTTATTGACCAACCAGAGAAAAATTTGCAGTCTTATTGAATTGTCATCTCTTTGCTGCTGCATTTATTTATTTTCTGTGGGCGGAAATGTCTACTTCGGAAAGCAATTGCCTGCACTGCTTGCCTGCTTGCATGTGATACAGAAGCTGTACGCTGCTAATCTAATCTCAAACCTTGCATTTACGGGCAGTTGGTGTTCATGTCAATGTCACTATTGAATATAGAATATTTTAGGAAGACATAAAGAGAAATTGCTAGTGCTACAAAATACTGAAGAGCTTGCATGCCAGCTGTTTTGTATAATTCCTCTGACAAAAGAGCTGCTTTTCCTTTGCTACCTACCCAGCTGCAGTGCCTTGGAGATCCTTAAGCCATACGTACTTTAGCGAAGAACAGGCATACTTTCCAGTAGCAAATGGCTAGCTTAGATAAGTTTACCCAGAGAACTATTCAGCTAATGGAGTTTGGCAAAAATCTTTTTTCCCCACACATCCTGTATGGGGTGCCTTTCACAGGCTGTATATTTTGCCATAACTTGAAATGAAAGTAAGCATTCTTCAGTAAAAGCTGAAGCACTGCAAGAAGTCTAGACTTCCATTACTTCACTGTTCATTCCCCACTTGTGGCTGACCACATTCACAAGTGGAGGATGTTGAAATGCCACGATGCAAGAATAAATTAAAGGTAATTTTTGTTGGGCTGCTGCTGCATCCACAAAAAGGAAGGTAACTGAAAAACTCAGTCAATAGTTTTCTGTCTGAATGTCTGCTGGTAAATGAGTTTGCTTGTCAAGAATCAATGCTCCATGCAAGAAAATTGAAACAGCTAGAGAATTTAATGGGAAAGAAAATATTTAGTTTTAGGTGCTGTAAATTAAAGGTGGTTGTTAGCCTATTTCAAGAGAAGTTATTTTGAGTGAGCACTGGGCAACAAGCTGTCTACCTGAAATGCTTAATAAGCCCCTATTTTCTTGAAACGAAGCTTCGCTCATAGATTTCATAACATTTTATGTGATGCAACTCAACCAAGTGGTATGGTGCATTACAAGGCAGCTACCTGGCCTCATACATCACTGCAAATATGTTTCCAAGAAGCCTGCTCTATCAAGAATGTTTATCATCAAATGCAGCTCTCTGTTGAGATGCAAACTTTAAAATGGAGGCTGGCACGATATAGGTTCATAGTGAAAAAAGTACCAACACTACACTACTATGTAGTCTAGAAACCACTGAAATAGATTGAAAGAAAAGGGAAGGGTCTTTAGTGTAGGATTTTGGTGGGAGGCATAGTAGG
>NW_009188287.1:0-8444 GCF_000690835.1 Fulmarus glacialis | reverse complement strand
AAAGAAGAGAGAAAAAGGCAGACCACTTTCCAAGTGGATGCTGATTGTCATTTGGTGATTAGGTTCATTCACTCATGTTCAGAAGTATAGGAATGTTACCATAAAGCCTCAGGAAGAATTTGTTTTTAAGTCCTGAACATGTGTTTGATTCAACTCTTCAGTCAAATAAGTATTCTAAATTAATCTGTATAGCCTGATATGCTTGATATCCCCTATTTTCTTGAGGTGAGGCTTTGGTACTATGTTTTGTAACTTCTGATGTGATGTGACTCAACTGAGTGGTATGGTATATAATACAAGTCTGGCCTTATGCATCACTGCAAATATGTTTCCAAGAAGCCTGCACCATCAAGAAAAATGAACATGAGTTTGCCTCAACTCTTTGGTCAAATAAATACTCTAAACTTATCTGATCTCTTTGCCTGGAAATTATAGACAACCTTGAATATTGATCTATCTGAGAGCATCTTGATAAGACAAAAAGCACAATACCCGTCAATCAGTAAAAATATCGCTACATAATGTGGAGCTTCACAAAATCAGGAGACACTCTTAATTCATCTATCATTTCCAAGCCCTTGGAAATAATTTGTTTTGCTTTGTACTAAGCTCAATAATTTGAACAACGCTGTCCTAGATATTTTGTTTCAATAGTAAACCATTTTCACTATACACAAAATCCATACTTAAATTGGAGTTTTGTCTGGCTTCAACTTCCATGCATTGACTGTATCTGTTCCTCTAAGGAGGCCTACGGTATTTAAGGGGAGCCTCAAAAAAACAGATTATGTAGGTTGAAGATTAATAACAGTTGAATAACAGACCAAAAATCAGATATTATTTTAGCTCAGAAGGATTGAATTTTCCTCAGAATTAAAATTTTCAGACCCTCTACAAATACATGCCTGAACAAAAGTAGAAGTGTTAACAGTTTCCTTGCTTCAGGCATCATCCCAGTTCTCTACAGATGGTACCTTTACTCTCACAAGTATATTCCAGTGGAAGTTTCTTTGTGGTTTTGCTTTTTCTTTTTCTAGTTCGTTGTTTGCAGTTCTCTTGGTCTTCAAACACCTGCAGATTTAAACATGAAATAAAACTCAAGAGTTAGATATTTTCCCAAAAGCCCCTAGAGGATAGTAAGTAATCCTGTATTTATTGATTAGGATTGCCTAAGGTGTCTTCCTGCTGTTTCCTGGTTCTCCAGTCATGACAATCTCCCATGGCAGCCATGTAGATTGGTTGCATTTGTGTAAGTCAATACTGGAATAAACTTGTTCTTATCAAATGAGACAAATGCTACTTGGTAATGGCAAAACCTATTTTTTTTTTTAACAAGTTGATGTCTAGAGCAGTTCATATGATTAAACAGGAACAGCAATTTGGGTCATTAGGTAGTAGTACATAATGTATTGTCAATAATAGATAAATGTGCTTGGGAAATTTCAGGGGGCATCTGCATCCTTACACACTCTATGTTAGTGCAGTAGGGCCTCATGGGAGTAGAAATATGGGATGGCAGTAGAAGCCTTCCCACTGAGTGCCTCAAAGACACAAAAAGAAGTTGCAATTATCAAATAACAATCACTGGGAGAATGCAAACTTGAGAACTGTGTAAAACCAAATTTACAACATAACAAAGAGAACAAAGAACGTATTCCCAAAACACGTAAAACAAGCTCTACAAAAACACGAACAAAGGAAGATTAGAAAAAGCAGAGTTTGCTCCAGCACTCTCTTCACCTTTAAGGATTGTGTGCATGATCAATGCCACTACTCATCTACAGCAAGTCCTTCCTCACCTTCCATTGCTACTGCAACTCAGGGATCAGACGAAAATCATTACTTTTTTTAGAATATATTTGAGTTAAGTAAATTTGAATTTTAAACAGCAGTGTGCATGTACATGCATGTGTTTTCAGCTACAGTGTTACTACATGACAAAGTGATTAATATTGAGTCAGGCTAACCCGTTATAATATAATACACCATAAGTGTTTCAGCTCCACAACACTCACATGACAAGATGGGTTTTGGTTTGTGGCAGATTGTATGATCTAGCTCTATAGAGCTGTGGTAGGATGAGAAAACAGAGCAAGTAAAGGATATGAATACCTATGTGCATTCAGGGATATGAGAAAACCACCATTTATTGAGGAACTGTGAGAGGAGGCAGCTTCTGCTCTCTAGCAAAACCTTTTAGAAATACTTACTAACCATCAACCAAAGTTTTCCAAAAAAGTCCTGAGAAAAGACTTAAAAAACATTTTCACTTACCATGCTCCCTAGGATATCTTTTGATACAGAGAAGGTAAAAATAGCAATGATGTAAGAACATCTGGTTTTTCTAGATGATGCTCATATTTCTTAACTAGTGAAGAGCTAGTATGCTGTAAGACCTCTAAAATAGGAATAAAATCTGATAAAGTTGGAAGTGAATAATTTATGTTCAGTAGTTTCTATAACAATGATTTCTAGCAATGTCTGCTAGCCTGCTGTCTGTCCCATTTTTCACTATGAAAACTGCAGGTTGGTAGAAACAACACATATTTTTTTGAGATCTTATGAAGTTAAATACCCAAATCATTAGAATCATAGAATCATAGAATGGTTTGGGTTGGAAGGGACCTTCAAAGATCATCTAGTCCAACCCCCTGACATAGGCGGGGACATCCTTCACTAGATCAGGTTGCTCAAAGCCCCATCCAACCTGGCCTTGAACACTTCCAGGGATGGGGTATCCACAACTTCTCTGGGCAACCTCTTCCAGTCTCTCACCATCCTCATTGTAAAAAATTTCTTCCTTATATCTAGTCTAAATCTACCCTCTTTTAGTTTAAAACCATTGCCCCTTGCCTGTCACTGCAGGCCTTGCTAAAAAGTCTCTCTCTGTCTTTCTTATTAAGCATTTCTTTCAATTTAAGTATTGAAAGGCCACAATAAGGTCTCCCCAGACCCTCCTCTTCTCCAGGCTGAAGAACCCCAACACACTCAGCCTTTCTTCATAGGAGAGTTGTTCCAGCCCTCTGATTAATTTTGTGACCCTCCTCTGGACCCTCTCTAACAGGTCCATGGCTTTATTGTGTTGGGTGCCCCAGAGCTGGAGGCAGCACTCCAGGTGGGATCTCATGAGAATGGAGCAGAGGGGGAGAATCACCTCCCTTGACCTGCTGGCCATGCTTCTTTTTATGCAGACCAAGGTACAATTGGCTTTCTGGTCTGGAAGCACACATTGCCAGCTCATATCCAGTATGTTCCCATACATGCATTTAAAAGCACATGTTACCCACACACCTAGGCTCATACACTTTCAATTGATGCTGTTAATATTTCCCACTTAAGTCTATTTACTACATTTTAAACATGTAAACATTACATCATTCTGAAACATCTTTTCCCCAGTCTGCCACACCGCTGTCCTAAACAAAGTAATCAATTGTGATTCATAGGCTGATACCTCACACTTAAACTGTGCAGATTTCTTTGCATTCTCAATTACACCAGCTCTAACGGCTTAGCATGTAAGATTCACCATTTTAATTCTCTTTTGGTCTTCTGTTGCTTTTCAGTATGCTATATTCTGGCATCACACATCTATGTCATGCCTACTGTTCTCACACAGTACTATGAACAATGGAAAACATACAATCCCACCATTTTCAAGGTGTTCCAGAAGCAAGGACTGACAGAAGGGGCAGTGAAAGCCACTATCGCCAAACATTTCCCTTATAAAAAGAAAAATAAAAATTAACAGCAGTTAGAATCAAAGCTGAACCAACTTGGCTCCAATATTTACATAGTGCTTTGGCATTTAAGAACCAATGTATTATCGCATATCAAGAAAAAAGAAAAGCTCCAAAATTGCACATTTAAAGATGTTATGAATTTGCATTCCTCTTTGTTCCCGTGGACTTAAATCCTACTTAATTTGTAGCTGAAAGGATTTTAATTTGTTTTCAATTAGTAGTCTCTCTGCACTTCATCCTTATCCCTCAGAAGCCTGTGGAATTTGAATATAGACAGCTCTTTTATCAGAGAAACATATTGAGGTTTTATCATAAGAGACATATCAAAAAACATAGTAGGAGAAAAAGAAAAAAAAAAAAAAATCTTTACCCAGTAGCCAGGAGAACCCTGTCTGCTTTAAGAAATTCAGAGTCAATTGTCTGTTTTCTGAGAGATTTCTCCACAATTGTGAATCTGTCCCTGACTGGTATGCTTATAAAGTGCTGTTGTACAACATCCTCAGGATTTCATTACTGCCTAGTTACAAACAACTGCAAACTGAGCAGACCAGCCCTTTCTTCCAAAGCTCCCAACTCTTGTGTATGCAACCTCTTTTTTACTCATTATAATGGCCAGTCACTTTGATGTTAGCTCTCCCCTTTAAAATCCAGGCTCTGAAATTTTCTGAATTTTGCACACAAACATACAGCAAGATTCACAGAAAATATGCAACCAATTTGAGATGTCATTTGCTTAACTGAAACTAATTAAGCAAATGAGAGCTCAGGTTTGATAGCTGTACCACCTAATTTTTATGTAGCACTTTTTCCTCCCACAGTCCTCTGCCCATTGATCCTTATTAAAAAGTGAGGCAAAAATTTTTACTTCTATTATTCATAAAGGAAAACCAAAATAACACCTCAGATGATAGGTCTTTAATGTAGAACTTGAGAGGACCTCTCATCATCAAGTCTTGGAAAACTCACAAAGCCTAAATGTGACTTATTCTCCACCTATTCCCCCTACCAATGAAATCCAGATGTGCTAGAAAAAGAAACTGGTGCTATGTTGCAGGTGTTGGATCAGCGAAATTCTTAGAAACTCAGAAGCATGGAGTAATCTAGAGAACATACCTGGTCTTGATATAGCCAGGAACTGAACTCTCCCATTGCCATCAGGAAAAAAGTCCAAGACATGTAACATGGACTATTTGTATGTGTGCCTCAGTAATCTTCCATCTTTTTGGGCTGGCTGGCCAAATAATGCACTCTCATTTTATTTTTCTTATTAAATTCTATGATTATTGTAAAGTAGTTATCAGCAGTAATGAATTTAACTAAGAAGATATTACTAATTAAAAGTAAATTAGTCATCTCACAGAGTTCCTATCCCAAGGTTAATTATATCTATTTCCTGAGGCGTTCTTTTAAGATTCAGAAAACATAGAAGAGCTACAGTTAAATACTACTACAGCTAAACTGCAGAACTGTGCAGCTTTAAAGTAAATGCACAGAGAGAGAAAATCTTGCACTCATAACAATCCATGTTGCAGTTCATTAAGTTACTTTGGTGATCACACTTTTTATCTCTATCACATGTAGCTCAGTAGTAAGCACAAAATCCAAGGAACACAGCAGTTTCAAGTGCTCAAGCAGTATTTCGTCTTGAATTTGCATTTTATTACAGCACAAAGTATCCAGTTTAATTCCAGCAGAAACAATCCTGAGAATCTACTGGGTGTAACTGCTGACGCTCACCGGTTCCACCCAAAGGATGACCCTCACTTGCTTTTTAGTGTGCACAAGATCAAGCTTCTGGTGCAAGACTTCACAGATGCAGTTGGTGCAAGGCTTCATAGACACAGGTAGATGCAGTGTGCGCTACAGGAATATTGGCTATCTCTTAACCTGGCTCTGTGCCACTCTGTTCACTTCTGAGCTAGATGGGCCTTTATAGCATTGCATAATATAAGAACAAATATTGCAGATTTAAGATCAAGTGTTAAAACAGAAAGCTATTTAAGCATGTTCATTTATATAGGACATGACCCATGGTAGAGTCAATAGAATGTAATTGTCAAACACCTTACTTCTTTCTGGGATATCACAATTCAGAAGTATTGCTTAGAATGCCTTGAAGGTTTAATTTAATTACTGTATCACTGACCTTTTTATACTATTAACAAATAATCCTTTGTCCCTCTAGACTAGATTGTTTATTACATTTTCTGCCCACAGCTCAAAGCACATTGATTCCCAATTACCTGCTTATAAAACTGCCAAGTCATCTCTGTCGCATGACTTTTCCACCCCCCCGAAGCAGTTTTAAAAGTATACAGGTTAAAAGAGGTAACAACAACATTAATTAAAAGTTACAGGAGGAAACAAACAGATCCTAATAAAAATAAAAACATTTTCAACTACTTCAACAAGGTCTCTGTGTGTCTTACACACTTGTATTATCTAAAGATGGTTTCTTACCATAAAAGCTTTATTTTTATACTGAGGATATTATTTGTCAGGAATGAGATAACGTAAGAGAATGACAATTAAAATCACTTTAGAGCGAGACCATGCCAGAGATACAATGCTTAAAAGGATATTGAAATAACCATTTTTGCTGTCGCAAAAAGTAATATCTTAAAATTGCAGTATAATGTAAATTCACAGTTATGATTTTTAAGCGAATGCTCTCTCCCCAGGTGCCATCCACCTGGAGGAGGAAGGCGGGTAAATCTTGGTTATGATCCAAAAGGGTTTACATCTGAGGTCACATGTCCTGAATCCCTTCATAGGATTTCTATGGGCATCTCTAAAATTATCCAATCAGTAGGGCAAGGTTAAGGTTGCCAAAAGGCATCTTTTTTATTTTTACTATACGTTTTGGGGTTTTTAGTACAGTACATGTTTACCAGACCATAATATCTTCCATGACTGATTAACAGACTACACTGTATAGTACTTAGCAGTCTTTACTACCATTGCCCACTTCTTCCACAGCAATTTGATGTTTTGGTATAAAAGCAACTATGCTGTGAAGCTGGAAGAGACTCTTCCATGGCTTTCTTTTTGCATTCGTTGGCCTAATCCTGAACTACAACTACCTAAAAAGGCAAGAATGGTTTCTGGGTTGGGGTTTGGTGGGTTTTTTTGGGCTGTGGGTGTATCCATCACCCACTGACTTTTTCATGAGATGTTCCCTAGTGCTTCTTGAACATTGACAGGTATTTCCTACTTATATAATTATGACCTCCTCTTCCATAGTCTTTCCAAACTAGCACATTTGATCTCAAAGTCTAAAAACCACTACTATTTCAAAATTTTTGCCTCAGAGCTATAAGCAAAATTAATATCCCATCTTTACTTGCTGTTTACAGTCATGCACTCAGTTGTATTCTATATTACTAGAGAATCCACAATCATATTACTCTAATAAGTAAGTTTCTTTTATTAACAAAAAAAAGTAGAAAATTAATTTTGAGCCTAAAGGTAGCAACCGTTTCAATAGGAGAATCCTTTTAGGCAGCTTTATTTAAAGAATAGGTGGATGATATGTGCTGGTGAACAGAGCACATATGACCAAGTTAACTTGCAGGCCATACTTGCCCCTTAGCAGAGAACCCAATACTGACAGAGCTCAGGACTTACTGGATATTTGTTGAGAAAGATCATGAATAATTATGCCTAAGCTACATGCTTTTATATTTAGAGTCACTATGTCATCTCTCTCTTCCCAAGTCTTCTGTTTTCACCCACCCTTCCATTCCTCAACCCCTTACTCCTGAAACATTCAGAGATATATTTATTTGCCGTGCTGAGATCCAGCTTTTCATTGTCTCAGGCAGAAGGTGTTTCATTAACTTCTGTGGATCAAGCTCTAAGAAAGTAAATATGGATTGTTTGCATGATACTTGGTAAAATAAAGGTCTATCCTTTGCTCTTTAATAATTTTCAGGACCCTGTAAGATACAGAGGTCAAATGGCATGTGCAGAGCATTGTCTCTCAAGCCAGCTATATTGTAGTGAAGGTGAGGACTTGCTCAATAGTCAGGCCATGACTGTGCAGTGGGACTTAAAGCACCTATAAGTATGAGTGCTAACAGCTGGACACTCTCCTTTTGTCTGCCACTCACTTCTTCTATGAGGCTGCATTCACTCTTTTAGAGACAGCCAACATGGCTTCACCAAAATCATGCCTGACTAATCTAGTGGTCTCCTGTAACAGAGTGACTGCATCAGTGGACAAGAGAAGAGCTGTGGATGCCATCTACCTCGACTTCTGTAACGCCTTTGATACAGTCTCCTACAACATTCTTACCTCTAAATTGGTGACATGTGGGATTGGTGGATGGACTGTTAGATGAATAAGGAATAGGCCGGATGGCCACGTTCAAAGAGTTATAGTCAATTGCTCAATGTCCAAGTGGAAACCAGTAATGAGTGATGACCCTCAAGGTCCGTACTGGGACCAATACTAGTTAGTATCTTCATCAACAACGTAGAGAGTGGGATTGAGTGCATCCTCAGCAAGTTTGCAAAGGGGTGCAGCTGATTTGCCTGAGGGAAGGGATGCCATCCCATGGTCCCAGATGGACCTTGACAGGCTTGAGGAGTGGGTCTATGAGGACATCATGAAGTTCAACAAGGACAAGTGCAAGATCCTGCACCTGGGTCGGGGCAATCCTCAACATCGATACAGACTGAGGGATGAATGGATTGAGA
>NW_009188286.1:5597-7026 GCF_000690835.1 Fulmarus glacialis | reverse complement strand
TCTATGATTCTATGATTCTATGAAATATGCAGTTAAAATCCTGCTTTCAAATGCAGACAGGTTTTCTCAGGTTGTTTTCTGTGGCATGCATACTGGCTCATCAAGACTCAAACTCACTGTAAAAATAGTGTTTGTTTATTGCATGAGCACACAAAGGAAACTGGAGACATTTGACTCCTAAAGAAAGAGTTCCTGGGAGCCTGCAGTTGTGGGAAAAGGAAAATACAAAAAAGCTTTCTGACAGTGAAATGAAGGTTTTTTTCAGCTCTCGGCAATCCTGTCATTTCCAGAGTTCACCTCAGTCTGTTCTCCAGACAAAGAATGTTTCTTCCAAGGACACATTTAGTCAAAAACAAATGCATTCTGCAGCTCAGAATAATATAAAAGAAGGTAACCGTCCTGAGAGTTGCTGAGCAACCTTCTGAGATTTATTAACTGCCCTCAATTCCTGGGAAGCAGAGATGTTAAGCCATGGAAATTCAGGCTCAGTTCATTTATCATTCCTTCCTGGTACCTCTGCTCATTGAAAGAAAAGGTAGTGAAGCAGGGAACTACTTTTAAGCAGCCCTAGTTCACCCCCCAGAAGAGAATCTTTGATTGAATCTGCCCCATGGGAGAATCACCAACCTTTCAAGCTTTCTTCATCCCCAGAATAGAAATAAGTCAGAGGAGGTGACAAGGCACAGTGTCTGCATTTCTCATGCCTGGACTAGCCAAACAGTCTCCTCCAATAATTGTAACTCCCTTCTGTCCTGCTCCACAGCCAGTTTCTGGCTCCTTTTTCTTTCTTGATCAGTGCCAAGGAGCCAGACGTGAGCACAGAATGCAAATCCTGCCTCGTCCTGGCTTCACGTGAAACAATTTGGATTTTCACCCAAATAGCACTCTCCCTTCCTTCCTGAAACAGGCAAAGAGAAGCACACACAAACACATGTGCACAAATGCACCTTGAACAAGTTAGTGTACGGTGTTTCTTTTTCAATATGTGAACCCTTTAAAGTTTGATGATGGAGGTGCCTAACTCAGTAAAAATTTCACACTGTGAAGTTTTGCAGCTTTCTGAGCAGTTTCATAGTTGATTTAAACAGATGTTAGGGTACGACTGTGAAAGACGTGGTCCTTCATGATCCCCTTCATGTCCTGATAAGGTGCAGATGGCCACAGAAACAGTATCTGCATAAGGCAGAAAGAAAAGCAAGAAGGGTTTGGGTCTGCTATCACAGACACTCAAAAATAATCCCCAGCCCCTCAAGAATACCAAATTTCCAGCTGAAAAAGCTGGGACTTAAGGTGAGTTTACATGTTATTTTGCAAGCTGTGATGTTATCAGTAGCGCTACATCATTTGCCATCTCATTTCTGCCTGTGCTCTGAGTTGCTTGAATACATTTCCTTCACCCACCCTAAAAAATTGCAGACATTTTGATTTT
>NW_009188286.1:0-5587 GCF_000690835.1 Fulmarus glacialis | reverse complement strand
TGTTTAGGAGAACTGACAGAAGAGTCCATGGGAGGTTAAAACACTGGCACAATGTACAGGATTAAACTCCAACAGTGGAACTGATTTATTTTCCAACATGGTCCTTGCCAACTGGGACAATTTGTGTGAAAATAATCTTCTGTTAATCAAAAGCTATGGGTTCAACCTGCTTAAATTGCCTGGTGATACAAATAAACATGGTTTATAGGAGCTCTTGCAAAAATTCTGTGTAGGTCCAAGCTGCTTAATTCTTCATTGCTTCTGCCAAAAAAAAAGGGGAGCTTTTGCTCACAGATACATGGTACGAGCACCCATGCCCTAGAACATCTAGCTCAAAAGTAAATATGACAGTTAAAAATTTTTACTAGAATTGCTTATATTTAGGAACCTTAATATCACAACACATCAGTAAAAACAACTCCATAGTGTTTTATCCTAGATATATTAGTGCCACAATTTATTTCCAATACTTGTTTTTTGCTTCACAAATATTTAGCACACAACTGGTGCAACTTTATTTCTGCCTCCTGTTACTATGCAATGAAGAACAAATGTGCTGTAACATTTAACAGCCTATCACCAGACACGTGCAAAAAGGAAAAGCTTACTGTGTATATGAATGATCTAGGATTCCTTCTGCTAAAAACAGTCCCAGGCATTTTGGTAGCTAAGACAGCAGCCCTGAATGAGAGTGCTACACAATGCATGTTTCTGAAAGAAAGTAACCAACTGTACAAGAAAGTATAAAAGACCACATGACTGTCGTATGAATATCCTTACACAATATTAATCCAGTTTCTTTGTGTTATTACTTGCCAGTGGTTTATCTTACCAAGTTACTCGTATGTAGAGTACTCAGCAAGAATGAGAGTTACAAAAATATACTTTAAAACTGTCTCAAATGCCTTGCAGGCTTGTGGAGAACACACTGTGAGTGGATTCTGCTTTTTGTTCTGAATACCACTCACTTCAGAAGGCCTGTTTGCATGGATTTTCCTTCAGAGTAAGGACCTTATTAAGGAAAGAAATTAAAACAAGTCAAAAATGCTTACAGAGGCAGCAACAGATTAAAAACTTGGTACATCTCTGGGAAGGTGAAAACAAAGCCGACTTCATGACAAGACTAGTTTAATTTTGTTGGCATGTCAGCCACATGGAATTTCTACAGACAAGGTTTTTAATAGCGTTCTCACTGCTGGAGTGGGAACACCACAGAGAGCTCAGCGCTGCTCTTGCTGAAATTATTGCCAATACCCTAAATGCATGCATACAATATC
Organism: Fulmarus glacialis; assembly: GCF_000690835.1. Lineage (NCBI taxonomy): Eukaryota > Metazoa > Chordata > Aves > Procellariiformes > Procellariidae > Fulmarus > Fulmarus glacialis. The sequence goes on along the minus strand of NW_009188286.1, from coordinate 4,310 downwards.
GTCTGCTACATATGCATTAAGGTGGGGAAGTTGTTAAGTAGTGACAACTCAATTAGTCTGCGTTAGACGTTCGCACATTAAAGGTATCCCTTGCAGTCTGTAAGGTGGTCAGCAACACAGTTTTCACATTGCTCACATCAAAAGCTGAATACCCTGTGATTAAAGAAAAGTTAACAAAGAACTTTGAAAGTATTAATATGTCTGTTTTTTAATTACCACTAGAGGGACTATGAAAAAATAAAACAACTAAGATGATCAAATTACTGGAGCATCTCTCCTATGAGGAAAAGCTGAGAGAGCTGGGGCTGTTCAGCCTGGAAAAGGCTCAGGGAGGATCTCATTAATGTATATAAATGCCTGAAGGGAAGGTGCAAAGAGGACATAGCCAGGCTCTATGAGTGGTGCCCAGTGACAGGACCAGAGGCAATGGGCACAAACTGAAACACAGGAGGTTCTCTCTGAACATCAGGAAACACTTTTTCACTGTGAGGGTGACTGAGCACTGGCACAGGTTGCCCAGGGAAGTTGTGGAATCTCCATCCTTGGAGATATTCAAAATTCATCTGGACGTGGTCTTGGGCAACTGGTTCTAAATGACCCAGCTTCGGCAGGTGGGTTGGACCAGATGACCTCCAGAGGTCCCTGCCAACCTCAACCATTCTGTGAACTATAAATTATTAGAACTGAGAAAAGTATTTGATACTCCCACCCTCACATAGTTTTCTCCCTACAACAAGCAAGTGAACACTGCTTCCAAAAAAAAATAGCCTTCCATGAAAAGGAAGACAGTCTGAGGTGACTACAAAACACATAGGAAGAACTGAACAAGAAACAGGGGCCATCAAAGGAAACATCTTCTGACTGCAAAGTGAGGTCTGAGGAATTTGTGCCAGGACTGGCAGAGGTTTCAAAATTATCATTTGAACTTGTGTGACAGTTTATGTCTGTAGCAACTCATGCAGTCTTTGGAAAAAAAAAAGAAAAAAAAAAAAGACACATCTAAACCAGGCAGAGAGTACAAGCAGATGCACTGCAGCTTTTCTTCACATCCTTTTCTATCCAGTCTGGTTGTCTTGTGAAGAACTCTTCTTTTCCCCATTTAGCATTGGAAAAGTTATCCAGATCCAGAATATGTATTTGTTTATGCAGATGCTTTATTACAATGTGCCTGAGCTATAACTTACAAGTCATACGCAGCCTGCGAGGACATCATATTTCTTGGCTTATTCCACTGAAGAAATGAGTTCACATGGCAAGAAAAGGGCCATGAAGCTTAAAAAAAAAAGGAATATAAATCAGAGAGGGTTGCTCCTACCAAAACAACTCCTCTAGTCTATCTGTTGTTTGCCATGGGAGCGAAAGCGAGATAAAAACAGTATCAATGGCTTGTTCTCCCAAAAACAACTCCCTCAGTTTGCTGTCACCAGGAAGATTATGTGACTGTATATGCTGTGTAACACTAATGCTGGACAGCCAAATCTGCATTCATGCAAAAACTTCAGTATTTCAGGGAAGTGCCAGACCTATGTTTCGCACTGGCTATGCTGTGCACGCAGAGCATGTCTGGCTGCACAGCTAGTTGAATCAAGTCTGAGGCTCACCCTGCCGGAAAGTTCATGCACTGCAAATCATAGAATCATAGAAGGTTGAGAAAGACCTCTAAGATCATCAAGTCCAACCATCAACCCATTACCACCATGCCCACTAAACCATGTCTCTAAGCGCCTCATCTACACGTCTTTTAAATACTTCCACAGATGGTGACTCAACCACTTCCCTGGGCAGCCTGTTCCAAGGCTTGACCACTCTTTCAGTAAAGAAATTTTTCCTAATGTCCAGTCTAAACCTCCCTCAGCGAGAGGCCATTTCCTCTCATCCTATCGCTTGTTACTTGGCAGAAGAGACCAACCCCCACCTCGCTACAACCTCCTTTCAGGTAGTTGTAGAGCATGATAAGGTCTCCCCTCAGCCTCCTCTTCTCCAGCCTAAACAACCCCAGTTCCCTCAGCCGCTCCTCATAAGACTTGTTCTCCAGACCCTTCACCAGCTTCGTTGCCCTTCTCTGGACACGCTCCAGCACCTCAATGTCCTTCCTGTAGTGAGGGGCCCAAAACTGAACACAGTATTCAAGGTGCTGCCATGAGGCAGCTGTTTCCATTGTGAGTGTGCAAATCAGTCTTTTTTTTCCAGCTGCCAACTGCACAGACATACGCATTCATTAATAGGAGATTTGGGGAACTTCCGAGAAATTGATTAGGTGATTTTAGGAAAAGCAAGACATTTTGCTGGTCTCAAGCTAAAATATACTTCTGACACTTAGGACTGAAACCCTGAAGAAAGTGTAGGACTTGTGCTGGAAGCTTCATGGGTTAAATCCTGATTTCAGTAGAGCTAACCTTGCAACGAGCCTTGACTGGAAAGAACAAGTTGTACTCTTCTAGCCACATGAAGCCAAAGGCTTTTCCGAATACTTTTGCTATATGATTTACTGAACAGAGAGCTGAATCTAAACCCAAAACACTGCACCTGCCATTTATGGCCCAGGCAACTCAAAAGCCAGGTATGTAGGTGTCTCCCTCATTAATTATTCTTCTTGCTTCCTGGAACTCTTCAGCATTACTTAAGTCTCATCTTAATTAAGCCATGGCTAACCTGTGATCCTTCAGCTTCATAAAGACACTCAATCTAAGATTCATACCTTCCAAGGGAGTGGCCATAAGCTCCTTTTCAAGTCTGTGGGGAGACACACAAATTTCATCATCTAAAATAGACCGGACTCCTTGTTCCCTAGAAGAACTGTGTCTCTTCTCTGAACTGAGGCAATTATCTTCAAATGTTGACATTACAAGAGAGGTGTTTTGAGTTGAGAGATACGAATCCAGCAAAGGTCTCTTCTGCAAACATCCCACATGCTTCTCAGGCAACTGTTCTGTCGGGGAAGAGGAAAAAGATTAAGGGAGAGAAACCAATGCCTGTGGCACCCTACTTATGAGAGCTGTCGGTTCAGAAATGAAAAGTTAGCTCATGCTGGCTGGACCTCCCAACAGGACTCTTCCAATTTACCTGCTTACATAAAGGCAGAGACGCCCTGGTAAAACCTATAGTCAGTAGTATTTAGGACAGTGAAGATATTTAAATAAAAACACCAGTAAAATAACCAATAAAACACTAATTTTGAGGGCCACAAACATTTCCAGTTCCATTGCCACATGGTCAGTCCTCATAAGTGGAAAACTCAATCCAGACAGGTCAGAATCAAATAACCATTACTTAAACGGAACTCTTCTCACTCCCATTACAGTAGAGACTTTGTCTCTCTGCTTCGGGCTATAGCAATGGCTAAATAAATGCTAATGATTCAGCATTTTCCAGCCAGCACTCTTCTGACAAAGATGACACAGGATGACCTTCATAAACATCCCTAACACCTTCAAGACCTCAAAATGCACAGGCTGCTATGACATGAAAGAGATCACGCTGACCTAAAAAAGGCTGTAAGATCACAGGTTCTGGAAAGGTCCTGTTCAAAGAAACAGGGCTTGAAATGCCCTCAAATTTTGGACATCAACTCTGCAAGAGACTGGAGACTGAGTTACCTGGATCAAATTTGCCACATAAAGGATTCTATTATTTTTAAATTGAGAATGTGGTGGGGGAAAAAAGCACCTAGCAATGTGACAGGAGATCAGAAATGTTTTCACATGTTCTGCCTAAGCCCCTCCTCACCTACAGTCTGGTAGTTTTCACTCAACACTTCCCAGCATCCGGGAGAGCAGGATGAGTTTCTTACGCTGTTCCAAGGGAAGCAGAAATACAAAGTCTTGCTGTTTACTGACACATCATTAATAGCATTTTAAAAAACAGCACTGCTCCGTCTTATCTCTACGCTAATCCTCTGCTCTGTGCATATACTCCCCAATCAAGACACAACAGGAGCCAGAGACAGCCTGGACGTCCTCCAGTGAAAATTGTCCCCGGTGAGCATGCTCATGGCTGTCCTTTTAGAGACAGCACCAGGCGCAGGGTATTTTGGACATCCTCACAGAGTTAACTTGCACACATTCGCAGAAAGCAGACAGGTACCTCTCTGTAAAGAGGGCTTCACTTACAAGCTGGAGATTAAGGCAGGGCTGGAAGACAGGACTTCGAACACCATCCTCTTCTGGCCAAAGAGAGGGGCCAGTACTTACAGAGACAAAATTTGAACGTGGTGGATGCAGGAGAAGAAACCCCCTGTCCCAGGGAGGCCTCTGCCTCCTCACACACCACACCGTATGCCCCCCGCGGCAGGGGTCGCGGTGCCCCGGGCC
>NW_009188285.1:38578-50599 GCF_000690835.1 Fulmarus glacialis | reverse complement strand
GCGGGGGGAAGCGACGGCACAGCGCTGGCTGGCGTACGCGGGGAAGAAATCTTTAACTCGTGTCAGGAAAGACGAAGGGGAATTAAGTAGGAAAGGCGCGATAATCAAAATTAGCAGTGCTGTTTCTAGTGTGCAGCAGACTGAAGTTTTGTTTTCAGAACAAATCTATGTGACGTACTTGGATACTTGCAAACAGTTGACAAATCTGAATGCGTGCTGATGTCATCTCTTAAAGCCGTACTTGCTTCCGGTACACTGTAGAAAACCAGAAAAACAACAAGGATTGAGATTGACTTTTTAAAAAAAGTTTTATGCAAATGTATTTGAAAGCTGTATGTAGCTGAAAAATCTGACGGGTTTGTATTAATCTTAAAGCTGTCACCCCCTGTGAGTCCAAGGTGTACTGTATGCCTCGGATATAGGGAGTACACTTGGAAGACGATTCTGCTGAGAAAAGCACCGTTTGTGGGCTTGTGTTATAGAAACAAGGAAAAGATCTGTGTTTGTGAAGAAATCCAGAAATTGGCTTGCAAGTGAATTGCTTCTGAATCACTTAGTGTGACTTTGAGCAACTAGGTTTTGCCCGTAGCTTAATGGGAAATTTGTGTTCCATCAGCTGTTATAAAATGCCACATCAGGGATATTTGTTTGATATCTATGGTTAAGAAAATGAGAAGTTAGAGGATACTTCAAAATTAACATTAAATAATGCCAAAATATAAATCAGTTTGTAAACTTTCTTGGAAGTGATTCAGTCTTGACAGGCATTATGGAGTGTATACTAATAGTAGCTACAATTATCTCCTAACATTTAGGATGATGGGAAAGGACAGGTAGTTAGGATACCTTGAATAATAGAAAACTGGTGTGATGAGTACTTGATGGAGCTGGTGGCGGGGGATGATTCCACAACAGTTGTGTGTCTACCCCCCCTTCTGCAGATTTCAGAGAAGCTCATTACTTTATATATAGCGTACAATTAAAATTAATTTTTTGGGTTTCTGTGGTGGTGTGATTTGTTAATGAATCTTCCTTTACCTGTAAATTTTCTGTGGATGTACTTAAGTAGCTTTAGAGTAGTCTGCTTCGGTCTGGGTTACTTCAGTAACTCCAACTCAGCAATGAATGTAGTAGAATAAAGTTTTCTGTGCTTCTGGAAATCAGAAAGCAGAGTCTGAGAAGCTAACCTGCCTACCTTCTAGTCCAGCTCAGGTCTATTGAGATTCGGGTCTGTATGGTCCAGAAACATTGGGTTTACAGAGCTGAGCACATTATGGAAGCAAAGTAGTTATGTAGCTCTGGATTAGCACTACTGAGACTGCATTCATTCATGGCTTGGTTAATCTTTAGCTTTAATGAACAGATTACTGAGAATTGATGGTTGTTTTTTTTTTTCCCTCCACTTTTCATACAAAATATATAGGAAGATAGACTTCACCCCTCCCTTGTCATATGTGAAGTCTCTTGTTCAAGTTTCTTTCATTCTGTGTTTGGTGACTTTACCTGCAGTGAGTTTTTTTTCTTTTCTTGGTGAAATGATGTTTCTCGGCAAGATGCAGTTCCTCAACTAATTTACCTTCATAGCTGTTCATCATCCCTACTGAAGCTGAAATTGTTATAGTTGCAGCAAAAACGTTAAACCACTTTTTTAGTTGCTGTTAATAAAATTGCTAATCCATATGCTATGTGGAACTTCTCAACAGGAGATCTGGAAGTGCTTATACAAAGCTTAGTATGTAGTCTCAGGTGGAGAAACTGAGATACCAAAGATGAAATGATTTGCGTGAAGTCACTTGGTGTACAAATTGCAAAGTGTGGAGTAAATTGCTGTCACCTGAGTCTAGCCTGATACTCTCTCCACTAATAGGGCAGTTTAGTAGCCAGTGTTTTCTCTTCCATGTATGTTGAAGCTAATTTTTTTTTTTTTTTTTACTAACTCAAAAGTTGTCAACCAGGAGAACCCTCTTTCATTGAGGGATCGCATCATGGAGTGTTAATGCTAGATAAAGATAGTGCACTGTAGTGTGAAACTCGTGTGTCTCATGCAAAGAGATACAGTAATTTAAGACTGTGTTTCAAGTCGATTTCAAAATACATGCTGAAACATGCCAAGTATAAGCACAGTAGCTATTGGTTTATACCTAGATGTGTATATACATTTGTGCATAATGCATTTATATAATTTCATCCCTATGTTACCTAAGGAAAAATAATTTCGTTATTAAAAGTCAGCATTTAAGTCAACATTTAAGTGACTTGAAGGTAGTAACCAACAACTGAATGGTGAACCAGAGCTCTCCAAATGGACAACTCTTGCCAATTATTACAGTTACCTAACGGTAGTACTATGAACAAATATTAGACATGGGTTTTTAAAAAATTTCTGTTTTCATATCAGTTTTGAGATGCTCTGTGTATACTTCCACTGCATTATTAATAACCACAGACTTTTCCCTTTTGAGGCTAGGACAGTTAAATGGCAGTAATGAAGGTTTGGATTTTTTAAATACCATCCTATGACCAAGGTTTTTTAGCTGAGGTGTTTCAATCATGGACATACACAAGCAGAGAAGCTACTTAATTTTTTTTTTTAAAGCCATCAGTGACCACATTGATCTCAATGATGCGTGCATGTCATCCAAATCCTGCAGTGCACCAAAATGCAAGTTCATTATAACTGGCCTTCTGCAATTTTCTGATATGGAACTATTTGATGCGTGTACTCACTTCCTTAAAGCTTCACTTTAAACAGAGACTGTTAACTTTTCCTTGCAGACAGAAGGAAATATTATCAAAATACCTTTTGCTGACTTTGGAAGGAAAGGAGGCGAGATTTACTGTGAACTGTTTGTTTACTTTTCTGTGTTTTTTATATGTATCTGTAAGTATATATGTGTATATATAGAGAAAAAACAACAGGTAAGTGTGTAATCAAAACTAGCCTTTTTGCACTTTGCAGCAGAGAGGGGAAAAATTCTCAACTATAGGTTGCCATGTTGTGTGCCTCTCCCAGGAAACCGACCAAGCTCACAGAGATCTGTTTCTCTAATATCCTTGTAGGAAATGGGGAAGGGAATGCAAGGGTGGCCAGCTGGCTCAAAGTGAATTGGGTTGTAACTCTGAAGCCCGCTTGTGAACTGGTTGCAGTTCTGTGGCAGCCTGTGCTGATATAACTGCTGGCTGTTGTGGTCCTGTCTCATCTGATCTCTCCTGGATCATTTCCTTGTGCAAAGCTGGCAGAAATGTAGCAATTTTTCTTTTGACTTGTTAGTGGAACTCCACCCCAGCCTGTCAGCACTGGGAAACTGATTTGTTCGTTCTCCTCTAACTTCCCAGGAAGATTAACACATCTTCCTTTGCTCTTGTACTCCTTTGAGAGAAGGTTCAGAATGGTCTCTGTTAAATTACCTCAGTTACTTTACCAAAAAAAAAAAAAAAAACCAACCACAAAACCCACCCCACAAAAACAAAAAAAACAAAACCAAAGACATTGTTTGGGCAGCTTTAGCTTAAAGAATGATTTGACATAAATGTCTTCTGGAGTCTGGATTAGTGTTAGAAGCAATCAGCTCTTCCAAGACCTCTTTTTCTGTCATGCCAAGACAACTGTTTCTGGGATGCAGTGTGAATCCTCTCAGAGAAGTGAACAGGGTTAAAAACAACATTTTTGTTAGCCTATCAGTTTACTGCAAGGCTGCACAAATGGCTGTCCTGGCAGTACTGAGAAGGCAGCATCAAGTCGGTAAGCAGCAGCAGCAGCTTCCCCACTGCTCCTTATGTTAACGTTGACATTGAAAAAAATGTCTATCAAATCATGGCCACAGATCTGTTTTAAAACACTGCACTGCAAATGATTGAGTGGATGCAATTGGTGGGCAGTGTTCTCTGGGAAGAGGATAATACAACTGTTAACTCCTAAACTGAATGGGAAGCAGCCTTTCTCGACCTGAATTCGGGCAAATGTAAAGGCCTCTATGACTTTCCCAGTCACACCAGCTGCCCTTGCAGAAATAAACAAGAAAACTGTCCATGCCTGCGGACTGCTCTTTACCTTTGTGCTTAGGTCATCTTAGCTATGGCAAAATCTTCTAAAATAGTAATAAAGGACCATAGTTTCAGTTTCTAACAGCATTTTAAATTATTGATTAGCTTTAAATTGCTTAAATGGGTTATTAAAATCCTTTACTCTTCCATGTAATTTTGAGAAACTTGGAAACCTCTTTCAGTGTTATAGATACTTGAGCAAGACATGGCGTGTATGGCTTCCCGGGATTCTATGGTAAAAGCGGAAAAAAAACCCGCATTCTTTGGGTTATTCTTCAATGGTGCTTTGTCCTTTTGTGGGTCATCGATGTAACATTTCTTTTTACATGTGCTACTGTTTCTAAATTTTACTGGTTTTCTGCCCTTCCCCTTCTTTCTATTTCCTTCTATAGGAAAGAGACCTACTAGCATCATCTTTATAGTCAAAAAGTGGGAGCTCCTGCTGAGTTTGTTCTGCGATCACCTCTTGCTGAGCACCAGGTTAGGAATGCATATTTGCTTTATTTGTAAATGCTAAAGTTATCTTAATTAAAGTCTAAAAATTTTGCTCAAGGTTTAGAAAAGCAGTATTTCATAAATGGAATTTATGGCTGAAATAATATTTGGGCACAGTGGATTAACAAAAATTAAAATTGGTTTTAATTTGGATTGCTAACCTAAATTCTTCAGGTGTTTATACAGAGTAAACAAATATGTTTAGGTCTAAATATACTATAACCTACTGAAACATCTTTAGTTACAAATAAGAAAGTAAAGTATTAGTTGCCAAAACTCTAACCAGAGTCAAGCCACAGAGCTATTGAAATAATCTGCAGCGCATTTAGAACTGTTTGTGGAGATTTTCTCTCTGTGCTACTGTCTTGAGAATCTGAACATCTTCAGTTCAGTGGTTAGTCTGTGATAGAAAATGTTACATCCCTCCAGTTCTGTAAGACAATGAGATTTTGTTGTTCCAAAACCAGTTATGCTGATAAATAATAAATTTGTGTAACTAATTAGTCTAATCTAACTTTAATGCAGCAAAATATGCTTCTGTAAATGATGTACTATTCTCTTGGGTTAGAAACTGGAATAACTTTTGTAAATAAAATATTAATGAACTAGAAATAACTATTGCTTTTCACTTGCTGAGGTGAAATGTAAATAGGTATAAGATTTGTTATTCAATATTATTTCTTAAATGTACATAGGTAATTATACCTCATAAGCTTATGGAAGTTGCTGTAGTTGTAGAAAAGACCAGTTTTATGGTTACCAGTTGTAGAGACTAAGAGTTTCTTAAAATAAATGTACAACCATGATTGATTAAAATCATAATTTTAGTAATTTAAGTCTACTTCTCAGCTACTCTTCAGCCCTCGTTAGTGTCATGAAAGATGAATCATTGTGGGTTTCAGTGGAGGAGTATCTACCACAGAGGGGTAAAACAAAATGTAGTTGGTGTTAATTGTACTCATGAATGTTTTATTGAAGCCATTTACCATGTGCTTACATAATAGCTTTAAACAGCAACTTAACCTTTCCATGGAAATCCTACAACTTGATTTGGAATTTATTGTAGTTCGGGATAGAAAAGTATATACACTTTGTGTGCAGCTTTTGCCTGTAGTAAAGAAGGTTGGTTTCAATGACTGTCTGAAAAGAAAAGCATAACCACTGACCCTTTAATAAACTCCTTTTTAATTCATATAGTGCCAAGGTAGCTTTAAGAAAGTACTTATTGTTAGTTGAGGCTCCAGTTGTTGGGTTTGCATGTTCTACAAAATCAAAGGAGTGAATCAAATGAAACTTGCTAGTGCATTAAACTAGGAAAGTGAAATTAGCAAAAGGAGCAAGTGTTATTGATTCATGTGTCTTAGATATTGTTGTTTGAAATGGGTGAAATTCCATACATGATTAAAGTAGGAGTTAGATAATCTTATCTAGTGGTAGGTTCAAATGCTACCTCTTTGTGTGTTAACAAGAAGCTTAAAATACTTGTTTTAAACTTAAACTGAAATAAAACCTGTTAGTATCTAGCCAGTAAAAATATTAGCAAATTTCAGAAGGAATAATGAGATGACGTTTACCTTCAACATAAAGACTTTTTTATTTTCAATATACAAAGCAAATCTATTTTTCATTAGAAGTTCAAAGTTCTTTTGCATAATTAATTTTAAAAGAAGGCTCTTGAATTAGTATTGTTAATGCAGTCTGTTGAAATTATGTGTATAATTCTCTTACGTGTAATGTAACATCCATTTGGAGGATGAATGTATTTTGGAAATATCATTACTTGCTGTTCTTGATTGCTCTTATATCAGCCGAACAGGCTTTGTTGTGTTGGATTAAAACTTGTGCAGTTAAGATCATCGTTTCTGATGCCTTACTTTGTATCTTCTATTTCACAAATAAAATAAGCCAGTAAAATTTAATTTCTATAAGCCTTGGCAATTGCTTGATTTACTGAAAGCAGCTGTTTAAAAAGTAATATTCAGTAGTTTTTGTTTATTTTACCACTGAGTTTTGTTGTTTAAAGCGAAGAAGTTGAAAAAGCCAAGTAAGCAGGATAAAAGTCTGTTACAGCTGGTACAGAACCCTTACTTAGGTATCCACAGTTAAATAGTAGATTGCTTTTCAACAATAGAAAACGAATAAACTGCAGAGAAATAAAAATCAGTGTAATTTTTTTACAGTTAACAATTCTTATTTCTGGAGATCACTCCTTTGAAAGTTGCAAGATAGAAAATTTGGTTTTGTGGGGTTTTTTTTAAGGTAACGAGTTAGCTGCATTGATTGGAATAATCTTGCACTAGAGCAATGGCACATGCAACACTGGAAATGTATTAAATGACTGTACTGTCACTAGTGTTCTAACTATATACACATTAAATGTTTACTTTACAGTATTTCTTTTAGTATAATGAGTTCATTAAAAAAAAGCTTTTGATGCTAATTCAGAGATCCATAATCTGCTCAGTGTCTTTCACATGTAGTTTTGATGATAACTGACAAGCTGTAAGTTAATTAGCGCAGAACTTACTAATGAGGATGCTAAAATCCTTACTTTCACATTTTTGTTGATGCTTTCTGAACGAATTGGAGTAAACTTGATTGTATACCTAGTAAGTTTTAGGCGCTTCCTCGATGTAGGTGCTGTTCTTAAGCTACAAATGTCCTCCAATTAATTGAATGATAGGAAAGTTTTGAAAAGTTTGACAAAAGTGTTCATCTTCAGAAATGGGGATAACCCAAAACCAAAGCAATAAAACAAGGTCTGTTAATTAGCATGGAAGACAGCTTCTTGAATTAATATGTGGTGTTAATTAACAGGAAGTCTGATGTTGTGTTGTAATTACCACCAATATTTTTGACATACTGAGTGACTGAAGGTGAATTATATAGATAGCAATTTAGTAAACACTTCAGAGCTTGGGAACATTTTTCCTTTTTTTTTTTTGTTTTTCTAGAAATATGGATAGACTTCTGCGTCTTGGAGGAGGTATGCCTGGGCTGGGACAGGTTAGTATATAGCTTGTCAATATCGTCTCTTTAATATTAATTAATTCTGGAATATTCCTTTTATTATATTTAAAAACAGCATCAAAAAAACAGAGTTCATAGTAATAATCTCTGACTCTAGAGATCCTATGTAAGTATGTGCAAATCATTGTTACAACCTGACCGGGGTTTTTTTTTGCCTTGTGTTGGCACTGAGTTTACAGAATATTTATAAACCTTTAAATTGGTGTCTGAACATTTTGAAGTTCAGATTGAAAAGCATTGGAAACACAGAATAAAATTAAAAAATCAGTTTCCAATAATATGGATTTTCAGAACGTGAAGATTGTTCTAAATGGCTGAGCATACCCACTTGCTTCTTTATAAATGATATATTTCAGTCCTTGGATCACATTGTGATGGGCATTGTAAGATACTGAAGTATATGTAAATTTCGGGAGGTAATTTGAGTTGAATTTATCACTTGCAGGTAGTTGTAGCCACCTATATGTGTGTTTTATTGTGTCTTCTCTTGTTGTGTTGTCCTCACTTCTGTAACTCTACTCACAGCAAAAAGGGCTCCCTGGCAGCTGTCCTGTTCCAGTGGGAGACCCACACGCATTGTATGGCTTCTCCTACCACTAGAGCAAGTCCTAGTGCTTTTTTCCTTGGCCAACTGGTGTGGCCAGCAGTCTTCAAAAATAAAACCAAGCTGATCTTATTACATTGTGCTGACTACTATGGATACAGGGGAAAAAAAATAATTAGGAACTTCTTTGGCTGAGGCTTGTAGGAAGAATTATTTCCTTAAGAAAAGGGCTCCAGTGTAGTTTCCTTTGTAGCCTTGGCTGGCTGCAGTAGCTGGCCTTTCTCTGCTTTCCTCATCTGCCTCCGGGGCTCTGTTCTAAATCGAGAATCCAGACTCTTGTTCTTCTGGAGGAATCAGTTCTGTTTGTCTTAGGCTTCATGGTGAGTTTGCTTCTGGGATGATTGAAATTGCTAAACCCACAGCTTCTTTTGGTTGTGTGTAGTGTGTTTGTGTCCAGTATAACTAGGGAAGGAGTAGTTTAATACTGAAGCATTTGTTGAAATATTCTGAGCTGATTTACAGCCTCTAGGTGTTTTGCCAAATAAGCTGTGCATAATTTGGCATAATTTTTGGTGCATAATTTTTTTCCTTTTTATAGCTAAAATTCTATTCACGCTCTCTTAGTGAATCTTCAAGCAGCCCTCAGTTATTTTTAGTTTCACTTTCTTAAACAGTTATTTCTCTTGTTCCTCTGAGCTGCCAGCCTGCTTCATGACTCTTCATTTTTTTAACATCTGCGCAGTCTAATCACTCAAGCTTTCACTTCTTAGTCCTCTCTGAACTTGACGCATATCAAAGCTGTTTTTCAGATTTACAGTTAACTCTCTCTGCTGCTTTCTGAATTTCTCAGCTTTAACTTAAAGCTTGCTAGAAAATTGTGGCAGACAATAAAACATTCAGAAGAAGCTCGCTGAACTCCTCTGGCAGCTTTGGCCTGCAAAGCTGCTCTGTGTTTGTTTAAATATGGAATTGTCTCTTAAATGAATTGATGAGTGTGTGTTGGATTAAAAAAAAAAAAGACGGGAAACTGAATTGCTCTTTATGCAAGTTGCTGCTTGCACTGGATATCTTGACTACTTTTGTAGTCTTCCGATTTATTGAATCAGTAGGAAGGCTTTTCATAAAGAATAATTTTATGTCTTTAAAATACAGTGTTTCAGTGGACCTGCAAAGACCACTTCTGTTCTGAATATTGATTGATTGATAATTGAGATAATCCAGAGTGAATCAGATGGCTTTGAGGTGGAAGAGAGAAGTCAGGTATTTCTTGGACATACTTTGTCCTGCTAGAAAGTAAACGAAGTTATTACCATTCATTTGCACTAGAGTGTTTTAAACAACTGTAAAAAGCTTTTTGTTTTTCTTATTGCTGTGTCACAGTTGTTCTGCCTTTGGAGGTTTTGCTTTTAAGATTGAACACAGTAAAAACATCTGAGTAAGTCATTCTTGCTAACATAAGAATCATCTGTGTGTATAGGCTTGTAGAAAAAGAGAAGCATTTTCAAAGAAATTTTATAACACAGTTTGGGGATTTTCTTTTTTTCTTGTAGCTAGGGGTTTGCTTAGCAAGAGGACTGCATCACATAAGGTCTGCTAACAGTCTGTTTGATTTGCTTTGTAACTAATGTTCAAGTAACAGCAAATGCTTGGTCAGCACAGTTCCTATTTGATCCCTGCCAAGGAATTCTTTCTCATTGACTTGCCTTAGCTTCTTCAACAGTAGTTACTCGGCTCTTTCCCCTTGGTAAAACCACCTCTTCTGATTATTATTGTTTGGGTTTTTTGTTTGTTTGTTTTTCTTCATTTCCAAACTCAAATATGTTGTCCCAAGTGCTCTTTGGATTCATGTTTTTACAACTTTCAAGTCTTTTGGTGTCTTGTATTCCACTTGCAAACTGCTTCCAGTGAATTCATGGTTCTTCTCTTTTTTTACTACTGGCTCCTTCAGCATGCTATTGAGTGGCTGATGGGTCTTCAATGTTGAATTGTCCAGAGGTGGTCAGTGCTGAATTCCATCGACCCTAAGCCTGTCTTCATATGGCTAATAAACAAATCATTAAGGAAGTGATCTTGAAGTGATATTTCAACAATTAGCTTTCCCTCCAGTGACATGTGGCTTAGAAATTTTGAGTCATTTCCTCTCTTTTAGTCTTAGATGGACGAAGGACTGTCTTCATGGGGCAGCAGGTGGACAAGAGAGGAGGAAGAGAATTGTGATAGCTTTTCACATCACATAAGCCATCCACAGTATTTTCTGGCAGTGAAATTTGTCATTAATTTCGTGTTCTTTGTATGGGAAGGTACCCGTGTTTAGTTTTGAACTTGATACCATAAACAAGACCTCCTTTGCAATGCTGCTTCATGCAGAAATTATTTGTGTCTTACATGCCTGGTATTGTAGGCATTTGAATTTCTGCTCTCATGATATATGTGTAAAAAGAATGAGTGATTGAAGCTTTTTAAAAAAGATGTGGGGGAACAGTTAAAGTTTGAAAGTAGTGTGATGTCCCAAACAAAATGCTTGTTACTTTAATTTCCCTTCTGTAGTTCATGGGAATTCAGATTTTGGCAATGCCCTTGTTTTCCTTCTTTTGTATGGTCTCCTCTCTTCCTCCTCCCACCCCTTGTCATGTAGGGTTTTTTTAGTTATTATCTTCCCTTTCCTGGTTTGTTCTTTTCCATCTCTCCCTGTTCATCCCCTTGGAATACTACCTACCACAGAATTTCACTAGTGATTTAATACTTCACTTTGCATTGTACTTTTGCTGCAGATAAATTAACAGGCTTTGTGGGGTATGTAAAAGCATTCTACTTACGTAGCGGGCAGGAATTTGGAGCAACACTCCTCTTCATTTTGTACGCTGAACTATTGTTTGCTAGTGAAATCGGTTCTACATATGCCTCTATTAGGCAATCCTACTGGATACTGTTTAAGAGTGTGAGCAAATTAACTGCATTTTTAGCAGAGCTCTCTCTCCCCAACACTTTCAGAACAATAATCCAAGCTATATAAATTCATGTCCATGCTAACATATCCTGTCTGTTTTTTTTCAATCCAGATGTGAAATAAATGACACTTTTAAAAAATGTTACTGAAATAGTTTTTCATTACTTGGTGGGTTTTTGAAAATACTCGTTCACATTGCTCTGTTGGTGCAGATAGCTGTTCTAGTGCAATAAATGGAAAATAAAAGTGGTTCTGTATTTCTGAATTAACATATTTGATGGCAGAGGGGAACGGAAAAAATCCAAATGGGAAGATAAGGAGAGACAGAGGAGTGACCTGTGTCTTATAAGGAGTGTTTACACCTTGACTTGGAATATAGAAAATAGAAGTGCAGATAGCTATTTTATTTGAATAATGGACTTGCCAATTAGCCATCAAGTGCTTCCATCTGTGAAATAGTTGATCAGATGGGTTAGCTGGGATATTTCCAGATTAGGGCATTGTAAATGGCACTTGAAAACTGTCACTTTGATTATGAGGTTTCAAGCATTGCACTGCTTGATGCTGTGGAACCTTTTTCCCTCATATTATCATGGTTTTTTAGAACATGCTGATCCCATTTAGTAAATCTATGGCACCATAGGAACTTGGGAGACCTGCCACTGATCTAAAGTTCTGTTTCATCTGCTGATCTAGCCAGGATGGTTATTAGAAAAGAACACTACTGGCTCAGTGTTCTGCGGGGCTTCAGAATACGAGTTGGTGATCTGGCAGGCAAAGGAGGGTCAGGCTCAGCGTATATCATTCCCAACAATTAAATGCAAGTTTCCTTGAGTTACTTCATTAAGCTGATGTGTCTCTTAAAGTAAATGACGTGTTCTAGCTGGCTAATCTGCATCCTAAGATTCCCTATGTAAAAAAACCAAACCAAACCAAAAAACCCCCGAACCGCGCCCCCCCC
>NW_009188285.1:0-38568 GCF_000690835.1 Fulmarus glacialis | reverse complement strand
CCCCCCAAAACCCCCAAAACCAAACACCAAACCAAAAAATGCCCTAACAAAACCAAAAACCTCAAAACCAAAACAAACCCAAACACCCCCATCCCATTCTCCCCAAACCCCAAAAACCTAACCAGGAAAAAACGCAACACCTTAACATCTTACTGAAAATTGTTTGGGTTAATTGTAGAGTGTTTTGGTATCTCGGTATCTGTTGCACCTGTGTGACTTTTTCCTTCCTGTATCTCCTGGGTGTATGTGCTTTATGTGGTTTGAATTGTTCTGATACACTATTGTCAGCTTCTCACATGTATTCGAAGCTTCAGATACTCCTTTTGAGAATACTCTGCCAGGGGAATAAACCTGAATTACAGCTCTTAAAATTGTGCACAATTTCTGTGCCATTGCTTCTGAGACATTTTCCAGCAAAGTTCTTAAATACTAAGAATGTTAGTATTTCTAGGATTCTGATATACCGCCCAGTAGATGAGATGGTGTACAATTTGTGTGGGTTATTCTAGTTCTACTTTTTTCCCCAGAAGCTATCAACCCATTTAAAGAGTAGAAAAATTTTCTCAGTGGCAAACATTTTTTCATCCATTAAAAACATCCAACATCAACTCCCATAAAAAATTCAAAAGATTTCAATTGCCTATGTTATCTCCTGCAGAAAGTATCAGTGTCGCTTTATATATCCAAAATATATTATTTTGTTTTAAGGAGATAAAACACCTTAGATACAGTAAACCGTGCTGGTTTACTTTCATTGACTGGGATAAGTATTTTACTGCATTGGTTAGTGTTTTAATACAGGGCTGTTCAACCGAAAGTTTTGTATCAAATTTAGGGTACCAGCGTGGCCTGGGTCTGCTTACGCTGGCGATGATGATCGCTCCATGGGTAGTGTACGCTTATTTGAAAGTTGTTGGGGATTGCTAAAGGTTGGGTATAGTTTTTCTGCATTTGAAACACAGTTGAGGGTTGTAACGTGATTTATATCCAAAAGTGGTAATGGGAGAGGGAGAGAGAAACATGCTAGAATTGTTTTAGGAACAGCCATATGATTGTACTTACAACACAGTGCGTACTTTATGTTATAAAAGTGCCTTAAAGCACGATGGGCTGCACTACAGTCATACCTTACATATTAATCACAAACAAACATAAAACTAAAAATAATAAAGCTAGTGGGTTTTGCCTGAGCATTATCAGTTTCCTCTGATCTCCTATTTTCCTATAAACTCTGGAGACCGTTTTTAGCTGCCTCCTCTTGGTCTCGCATCTTAAACTTCCTTATTTCTAATAATTAGGCAATTAGCTTCTCTCTCCTCAATTTAATTGCTAGCGTGGTCCAGCCGACTTTCCCCAGAAGAGACAAAGGAGCTTGGACAAGGAAATGAGTGTAACCCTAATGAGAAAGAATGGAGGAGGGGGAAGACTAAACAAGAGCAGAATCTTTGTATGCCTTTTGCATTACACCTGTTCACTTGTAGTGTTCCTGTCTGTAAGCAGGAAACAGCCCCCTTACAGTGATCGATTTAATTTATTTCTCTTAGAAATTGTTTCTTCTTTCTGAAATCCCATGCTATTGAATATTAAGTTGCAAAGCTACTATGCAGCACCTTTGAACAAGGGCTTCTGTTTTCTTCCTGTGGTGTAGAAGAGTCCTTTTCAGTTTTTCCTGGAAGTTTGAAGTGGTGTTCTTGTACTAATAGTGGTGGGGGGGAGGGGTTTTGTTGTTTGTTTTTTATAAGTGTTACAAACAACTAATGTTCCTGTATATTGCCACCGAGTCTCCCAGTTCACCTGCTTGTGTCCAGAGTACCAGCTCTTCACAACAGAGAGCCTGTAGACATATAGAACCCAGTGCATTCTTTTACATATTGAGTAAATCCACTTTAACTGCTCTGCTGCACAAAGTGTACTTTACGGTGACCTCAGACAGCACCTTGCTGAGAGCTACCTTCCCTTCTTGGCAGAACCGTGTCTAGAATAAGGTAATTAAAAATCTGCGTTAGAGCAAGACTGCTGGAGGCAGACAAAATCTACAAATGCTGACTCGTTATTTCCCTTGAGGCTCTCATTTCTAAATCCCAATACCTTCTGTAATGGTGACAGGAATAGATAACAGGTTAGTCCTGGATTTATTCTGGAGTGAAACTGACCTTTGTGTTTTCTGGATTTTCTTTTTTCCCAGTAGCTTGAGGTTGTGAAAAATAGTAGTCCTTTGCAAAAACACGTACAACGTTACTAAGGATTTGTGTCCCTGGTCTTACGTTTTTTTGCTAACCATAATGTTGTTATACAATCATAGAATTGTTTGGGTTGGAAAGGGACCTTTAAAGGTCATCTAGTCCAAATTGTCCTTATGCTTGATAATAAGGAATGTTAACTGCAGTGATGCAGCATACCTTCCCTTGCTTTTTTGCATGTCTCAGTGAATTTGTAGATTGTACGGGGTAAAGGGAGAGGAAACACTAGAACCAGGAAAGATTACACTTAAGCAGCCATTTCATGCAACAGTTGTGTTGGGAACATTGCAGAAACTCTGACTATTGCAAATTGCATCAAGGTGATATATGTAAATAACTTTATATCTTGAATACATGTTAATATTGAGTAACAAATATTTATTTCTAATAAAAAATTAGACTAAGTAGAATGACTTTCTGTAAGGTACATTGTAGTAAAATTAACCTTATGTGACCTCAAAATAAATTCAGCTGGCATCGTTTGATGCCAAATCTTGGTAAGTATTTTTTTTTTCTTAGTAAGCTTTAAGCCTCAGTCTTCGAGAATATTTTCAATGGTAGTACTTGAGCGTACTGTTTTTTGTAAAAGACCTTTTAAAATTTTAACAATTTTGGGCAATTAGATGAGCGAAACACATTACATTCTATAGGTATATAGGAAATCCTGCATGTGCCCATGTTGGTGGATTACTATACCTATTCCATGAAACTTAGTGGAAGAGAGATTGCTGATAGATGGATAGGATAGAAACATAAGGTAAACTTTGGTGGCTTCCTTTCTTTCTTTTTTTTTCTTTAACTAAAATTCTGGCCCGGTTCTCTGTGGAGTGTCCCAGTGAACTAGAGATTATTTTTGTTTGAAGTTCTGTTTAATTTAAAAAAACAAAAACCACAGAAACAAAAAACCCAAACAAACAGAAAAGGTAGGTAGTAAAGTTTTGGCTGTGCACTGAAGAGGTGTTTGCAGACTGGTGATCCCAAGCCATTTAACCAACTGCTCAAAGCTATACAAAGTTCTGTGTTCCGTAATTTTGGTTTTTGAAGGGGAGAGAAGATGGGAAACATTATATATTTCAAGTCCATCTATATTGCTGTTTATGGAGTTCTGTTGTAAATGTGAACCTGGATAAACTTTGTTTAGGAGACAGGATTTTGTAAAACATACTGAGGCAGTTTTTTTATCTAGCCTGTTAAGGTTTTTCTTCAGATATTTTTAATTTAAAGTAGCAATTGATGCCATAATATTTCCCTAGTATCCCTACTCCATTTTGGAGTCTATGAGACTAAACATATTACTACAATTTTTATTTTGCTGACATATGGTGTAACAAGACAATGTGATCCTTTCAGAAATCTAGGCTGTTTGTTGAGACTTACGGTATTTTGTGGTCTGTTATGTATGCTTGATTATAATTGGTATAAAAATGGGCCTAAACATACAAACTGTTTAGACATAATGCTAGCTTCAAAATATAATCCTGTTGATGGGGAACTAACTGTAAAATTGTGTGTGTACTAGTTTGAAAACTGCAATAAAATTTCAAATTGCTACTAATTAGTGTGTGATTCACAGTGCAAAGTAATATATTTTTCCCTTTTTATGAACTCTTTATGATTTTTTCAATTTTTTTATGAACTGGATCATTTTCTGTGTCATGACTGATCATGTTAACTTCCTGTATTGCGGAAAATGCAATACATGACTTCCGGTCCTTGTCATGACAATGTTGCTAGAACCATTGAGATCCTGGAATACGGCTTACTCCCTTCACCACTTCCACTGATGGAATACGAGGTGGTATTTTCTGTAAGTGTATTGTCTCAGCACAGGAAAAATTGCTCCACAATCACAATTTTGTTTAGATTCTTAGGCTTAGCAGCGTGTAAAAAGCACTATGCTGATCTAAGAAATCCTTTATTTTTTTATGTCACTATATCATCAGGTTATACCACTTACTGGCGAAGGGTAAGTAGAGAAGAGCAGTGGTACTCTGGTGAACTTTTAAGGTCTTTTTATTATCACTAATACCTCTGCTTCCTCTGCACTCTTGCTCGAGTTTGCGTCCTCTCTGCAGGTAGTATTCTGTAATTTTTTTTCCCTTGTACCAAGCTATACACCCACCATTGGATTTACCTCCACAAAACGGTAGTTTTAAGCTCACTTTAAGTGCCTGATCTTTCCACGCATCCTTTAATATGATAAATTATTATTTTACAATGATTGCCATTGCATTTATACCCCAGTTGCCCTTCTCTCCCCCTACGTGCATAATAAATGTCATGATTATCTAAAACACTTGTTTTGGAGGAGGTAGAGAAGGGAAGTGAAGAAGTGGGGGGCTGAATACTTTTTAAAATTCAAAAGTAATGCAAGTTTTTTCCATCTTGTTTTTTTTAGTTAATCTTTCTCAATTGTCTTTAGATATAACAGCTGAAAATATGTTCTGAAAGGGTTAAGTCGGCATGAAAGAATTCATTTCCACTTTAATGACCTAGCCTTGCTGGGTTAGGACGATGGGGAACATGCTTCTGACTTGTACTCCTATTGCCAATTAACACCTCCTATAACAGGTTGCCTCAGCTAGTCATTGAAGCAGAGGCAGTAGAAATAGTTTACAAGCAGCTTGTTTTTCACACTAGTTGTTTAATACTCACAAAATTAAACTATTAAAAGGTTCTTTCTTACCTTACTGGGAAAGAAATAAACACTATAGCAGTCAGTGTTTGCTTGTGTGTCCTATGTTCACGTTTAAATTGTTCCAACTGCAAAAGTAAAAAAAAAAGCAGTAATGATTGTAGCAGTTCTTTATACTTTACACAGAAATATGCTGTTTGGTTGCAATAAAGCTAAGATTTGCTCTACAGCACTTTAGTTCACTGCCTTTTTTTATTACAGTTGCCCCTGCAAAACAGTGTTTTTGTTGAAACAGCTATGATGTATTTCAAAATCATCTTTTGTGTTATTAGCATGACACCAGTGCAGTGTTTAAGATCCATTTAAACAATGGAAAGTGTCTCCATTTGTGGAATATTTCTCAGTTCCTCATGTAATTAATCGAGTCCACTTTCTGTACCTATTTGAATAAATGTAAAATAGTACAAATAAAGAGCAGTGCTCTAAAATGACACTTTAGTTCACATTTCATCACCAGGTATTTTAATAACATAATAAAATTGGCTAAATAATTGATACCATTCACACTAAGAGAAAGGTGGAGTAATATACCTAAAAGTGTTAACAAATTTGCTAAAAGGCCTGAGTAGATAACACTTCAAGGCGTTAGTTTTTATCCTGTTAGAATGGCAAATGCCTTTAACACTTCGTCAACAAGGGCTGCCCAAGTAAAGGACTGCTTTTTATATTGGATCATCTCTTTAACTGTTTGAAACAAAAATAGTATCATGCATAATTTAGTATTACAATGTAATCTTCTGTCCATAACTTCAGCGTGATTCCTTTTCCATTACAAGTCTTACTGAAAAAAATTAAGCGAAAATAAAATGTATTTTAATAGTGGTAACTTAATTTTATCAATTATTATTGAAATTGGGATTCTGCCATTCTAAAGAAAAACAAAACCAGAGTTTGGTTAGGTTTTACAAGATGGCTGGCTGTCAGGCAGCTCATTTCACTGACTGACAGCATGTATAGTTGATTCAGAGGAAACATCCATTTTCAGTAAGTAGCACAATGACAGTATCTTTTAGAACAGTTTTTGAATTTTAATAATTACTGTATCCAGCTTATACAGGAATGCTTGGGAAAAAGAATGCTCAATATTCCTTGCTGTTTCCAAATCCCATTTTTCTCCAGTTGCCCAAGAAATTATCCAATAAAGCTGCAAGCAGGCAGAATGAAGGCAGTATTCGCTGTTTTGCAGTGAGATGAACAGTCTTACAAAACTCTATGCAGTGGGAGAACTGTCTGACCTTATTTGAATACCATAATATAACCAAAAATGCCAGCAGATCTTTTGCATTGCAGATACAAATGCTTTCTTGTTTGGGCTTCTGACACCAGTTAATTTAATTTGGTACTCTGCTTCGTAAGGATGGTGCTCCTTTGTGAAAGTTGGCAGGCAGTGAAGTTTATGAACAGTGATAATAGCACATGCTGTGGAGGGTCAGTGTAAAATACTTTGCCTCCATGTAGAGATTAGCTAATAAAGTCTTTCTTCCTCTTTGCATCATGAAAGAAATGCATAAACTTCTGTGGAAGACTAGCAGAAACAGGCCAAAGAAATCTCAAAACATGTAACCCATAGCTAGCTCCCACACACTGTGTAACTAGTACGCAGAAGATGCGGCTGTCGCTCCAAGGCTGTGTTACATTATCAGCCATTTATGGAAAAGGAAGTGGTCAGAGAGGGAAGTAAATTGGTTCCAGTATCGAAATGTCTGTTTTTCAAATGGCATCGTCTAAAGCCAAGCAAACTACTTGGAAGACCCAAGATCTATTCTGTTGGTTTTATCTGTTAAATCTTTAAAAGTTTTAGGTTAAGAATTTGAAGAACTTTGGGTTTATAATTTTCTTAGAAATTAGAGAGAGACACGTGTGCCTATAGTATTTTATGTGCCAATTTATCTTTGGTAGAAAAGTAATATGAAACTAAATCTGTTGTGAAGGTAGATTCTGGACAGGTTTTGACCTATGGATCCTTTCCTCCTCAAAATTCATTAATTGGTACATCAGAATAATTTCAGAACGCTTTTGAGCAGTTCATTCTAATCTATATTCAAAATGAAGGAATATTAACATGAAAATTAATACACGTAATTGGTACAGTGCAATGGGTTGTTTCCTTTTCTCATAATTTAGCTAGTAATTATAATCTATGAGGAGAACAGAGCAAACTGAAAGGAGATAGTGAGGTCTTCACAAAAGAAGCGTCTGTGACCAAAGAAATACTTGATATGTGCTGTATTTTATAAGATGACTGAGAATTAATAAACCTACATTATATTTGCATTCTATACTACCATTAGCTAATTTTTAAGAGTTCAGGTAAGTTGGTTAACTGCATGATAAGAGTGGAAGCTAATCTTTAACATTTTTACTATCTTGGGCACGTGCTTAAAGTGAAACAGTGAAGTTTGCAGTTAATATCTCCTAATGCTTAGTGTAGTCATTTATATTATATATTTAAACTGACATTTAGTGTACAAAATCATTTACGGTGAATACTATGGCTTCAAAAAAAAAAAAAAAAAAAGATGCTGAGCAAGTTGATTTACACCAGTGAAGCATTCCTTTATGAATTAGCAACGTTTCCTATGCTGAAAATGAATTGTTGGCTACGGGTGCTGGCAGGAGAACTTTAACATAAGTTTTGAAGACAGAAACTACTTTATCTCATAGAATGCCTAAAGGGTTGATAAAGTATAATATTAAATATCCCCTCTTCTGGACCATCATCAAGGTAAACAAGCATTTGAAAGCTCCAAGGAGCATAGAAATACTAAAAGAAGGAAAGATTAGGAATGAGTGCAGTATGCTAACACCCTGCTTTAGTTCCTACCTTAGCTTAAACTAAAGGTAACTTACTTGCCTTGTTACAGAAACAAAATGTAATCATGTTTGGTTTTGTCTCCTCCCTATAAGTGTTCAATCTACTGACTGATTTTAAATAGATTTTAAAATGGGAAAAGTTACGAAGAATAATTAAACTCTTACAAGTTGTGAACACAGGTGTCTACATTGGGGACAGAGATGTGATTAATGCCTCGGCTGCAGGAAGGGTGTCACTGTGATCTGCCATCTTAACAGACATTAGAGATTACATATTCAAGAGCCATGGTCTCTGGAATAAACTTGAGTTCAAGCTCCTGATTTTTGAGAAGCTAGTCTCAATCAAGTATCAACATTATCCTTCTAGAAATCACAGAACTACTTATGCTAGTTGGGGGGAGATTTTTTTTATGCCATTCTTTATTTTAAAAAAATACTGAAGGGTGTAATGGGATGCTTGCTTACAGTGAAATGTTAAACAAAATCTGGGACAAATGTAGAATTTATATGGTGATAACAGCATGGATGTTACGGTTCTTCCTAAAGCAGAAGGTTACTGTGTTTGTACTTTTACCTTCACTTCAGTCCCTCTCTGGTCTAGAACTGGTAGAAAATTGGAAGAGAACTTTATGTATGAAGAAGGTGGTTGTATCAAACTAGTAAGTTTTTTTTTAATTAAAACCCAACTCATCTGTGCTTTATTCTTAGCAGTGATTAAGTGGAAGTATGAGTCTTTGTGCTTTCCAAAGTATTAAGACTTCTAAGTGAAAAGAAGATAATTTAGAATAGACTTAAAGCAGGAGAGATACAGTTAAGAAAGTAAACTTGCATGTTTATGGAGAAAAAGACTTAGTAACAGTATCAGAAAATGACTGGGTATTTGAAGCTTTGTCAGTCAAACAATCTAGTTGTAGTAAATTTGGAAGAAGTGTTTCGGGTGCCCTGTGCATCTGGTTCTGTGAAATGTTCTGAAGAACTGCTCAAGAGTTTTTCATTGTAAGTGTTAGAGGAACACTTTTCCACTGGAGATCTCACTGTTGGGCTATGGCTAGTCCGGGAAATACTTGATGAAGTGGGGGAATTGATTAAAGATGGACCTTTGGTGAGAATCTTACAGAAGGTGAAAATTTAAACCTGCTGGAAGATTGCTGATGGAAAGGCCAAAGTGACAGAAAAATTAGCAATGAGTAGTAAGAAGTGAGGGAGAGCAAATATCAAGAGGTGATGGTCAACAGTATCAAAGTTGGAAATAAAGGTTTGAAGGTGTTAGGAAGCAGTTGTGGTTGACACAGATCCATGCATGTATGTGAATTTCAAAATATAAAGATTGGATCTGGAGCTAATAGAGAAGGAATTCATTGACATTGGGGGTGGTGGGAAACCAACTGAATTTTCTTACTGTCTGAAGACTAGATGATGTTTTCCTGTGTGTGTAAAAATGAAAGTATGCAGAAAGGACAATTACTATACAAATTTACTATGCTGATTACTTAAGTTCCCGGTTTTATCTTCAGGTGATGGCTTGTGTCGATCGCTGTGTCTTATGTTTGATGTCATGTGGACGCGTGTTGTACTGAATTTTTCCACTTTAAGTGAAAAATCAAGACTTTACTCAAAATTTTTCTTTTTTTGCCCAATTTTGCTTATAACTGTGGAATCAAAGTTCTAAATCTACAAAATGTTTGTGTAAAGACACTGGTTTTTTCCTCCTTTTACTTAATGTGGAGTATCTTTTTTTTACCATACTCCGTAGTTGCTTTGTTGCCCTTCTAGGTTTACATCACTTAGTGCGGAAGTAACCTTTTGTCTTTTCAGTGGAAATTCGTTGTACACAATTTGGTAATAAAGTAATGAATGTACTGTTAATTGGCTGTAATGAGGTACGCTGATACGGAATTCTGTATATAAGAGCAATATGTCTCTTGCTCCTCGAGAAAGAGACATTTAAACTGCTGCCTCCTGTGTTTTTCATTTTCAACGGTACACGGAACCTGTTTCAACCAATCATTCACACCTGGGACAGTTGTGCTAATTTTTGAATAACTACTCATAAGGCAAAGAGCAAAGTATTTTGTTCACAGCTTTTCCACCTAGGGATCGGAGGTCCGTTTTTTCTCTCACTGTACCGGTGTATCTGCAAAGTACTCCCATAGCCTTTATCTGCAAGTCCTCTTTAGCTGAAAGCTGATGAAGCAAAGGGAAATT
This sequence comes from Fulmarus glacialis, assembly GCF_000690835.1. Taxonomy (NCBI): domain Eukaryota; kingdom Metazoa; phylum Chordata; class Aves; order Procellariiformes; family Procellariidae; genus Fulmarus; species Fulmarus glacialis. Next base: position 28,614 of record NW_009188285.1, on the reverse strand, counting down.
GCTGTTTGTGTTGGTGCCAGTTAATCATGCTAGCCCAGCAGCATTTACATTCACACCACTGTAAGAAACACATAGTTAATTGGAGAACTGGCCGTATTTTACAGCTGACGAAGGTTAGCATTGCAGCAAGGCTGACTAATGGAAACTTATCTGACTCTTAGCCTGGATGTCTTGTAACGGGTTTGTACCCAGTGCAATACTTGCCAGTTTTTTATTTGACTGATTCCGATAAGATTGCTCTTTAGATTGGTATTGTTTTGGGGTGGGGGGAGACAAGGGGTGATGGCTAGGTGACTTGTATTACAAAATAGATTAGTGAAGGAAGGTGCTGTAAAGAAGTGTTTGGGGTAAGTTTTGTAATATGGAAAACAAAAGAAAATGTTTAGAAACTGCAGAATAACAATGGTGGAGAAAATAATTATTTGTTCTTTTCATAGGGGCCACCAACAGATGCTCCTGCAGTTGATACAGCGGAACAGGTTTATATCTCTTCCCTCGCACTGTTGAAAGTAAGTGTTCTGTGTGTACTGCATCTGTGTACAGTTGTGTACTGCATCTGTGTATAGTGCTGGAGATAGAGCACCTGGCACCTATCCAAAGTTTATGGACTTGTGTTCCTTAGGTGCTGGTCAGACTAATTTTTTAAATAAATTATTACTGTTTGGAATGCTTATAGTAAGAAACTTATTTTAATTACTTCTCATTTGTTGACTTCATTTTTACTATTTTATAGTTTCTTGCAGTTTCCAAAAGTGCTACAAGTTGCAAATTATCTATAGATCAACAGAGGCTGAAAGAACTGTCCCAAGTCAAACTTGAACCTCCTGTTAAACATACAGTGTCATTTGGTCTTAATTCCAGATGTTGAAGCATGGTCGTGCTGGTGTCCCTATGGAAGTTATGGGTCTGATGCTTGGGGAATTTGTTGATGATTACACTGTGAGAGTGATTGATGTTTTTGCAATGCCACAGTCAGGAACGGTGAGTTCTTTGCAGCTAGACCTTGATAATTTTGTTTGCTTGTTTGTTTTTTCCTTATGGTAAATATTTTTTAAAGCTTTTTCTGCTTTACCTCATTTATGCAATCTTAAGGTATAACCTACTAGGTATAATTCAAACATGTCTAGTGGATTTAAGGATTTCAGTTAAAAAAAATGAGTTAAAATAGCTTGTTGGGGGTTTTTTTGTTTTGTTTTGTTTTTTAGCAAAAACTAGTACATTAGTGTGTATATCAATATATGGAGATGTTATGTCTTTACGTATGTATAAATATATTGGTATAATAAGATTTATAAATTGATAACTTTAAGAACTCATATACTATGAGCCAGGGGAAGGATTCAAAATGTAAAAGGTTTGATTAGAAGTGTATCATGCCCTTAATTGTGATGGTGCTCTAGATATACTTCGAACTTGCTCCCTGTGACAGATCTTACAGTGACATGTCTCTTAAATGATATTTTTGTGATGTGAAAAAAATTATGCATTTTAATTTTGAGTAAGAATATTCATGTTATGAGGAGATATTTTAAAGGGATGATGAGTCAATGGGTATAATTTGAATTTATGATGCTTTTTTGTGTAACTTGAATGAAATATTGTTCTTAAAAGAAGCATGGATCCTTTTGTGACTCAGAGCTGCACATCAATGAAATTTTTGAATTCTTTTGTCCTAAGTTTATTCTATGCATGTGCATAGTATAAGTAGAATCTGCAAAAAACCAGTATGTGATATTTATCTTGAATAAAACCTGTGGAGCTGAAATTGTGAGAAACGACAGGCCAGAGTTTGCAGAACAAAAAGAGGAGGAAAAGATGAATTCCTGTGGCTGTTTAATCATGTTTACTCGTAGTAGAGTGACTTAAATAGCAATTCAAAATCTTCTTTGAGCATTTTAAAAATCACATTGAAATAGATTTTTTACAATTGTATTTTACATTTAAAGGTGTTCTATCAAGTAGTTCTAAAGTAGTTGGCTTGCCCTTTTAAACAGATGCTTATGAATGGTGTTTAAATTCTTGTTTGTGGAAAGTAACAAGTTAAAAGATAATATTGCTTTATGTACAACTACTATGATTTTTGTCTGTGTTCTACATCAGGGTGTCAGTGTGGAGGCAGTTGATCCTGTATTTCAAGCAAAAATGTTGGATATGCTGAAACAGACGGGAAGGTAAGTCACCCTAAAGAGGGCTGACAGTAACAAGTACTCCCTGCATGTTGTTTAGAAGAAACAGCTGGCTTTCCGCAAAACTAGTGATCTAGGGGCTATTAATAATGTTTAAAAAGAAATAATTGGCCCACAAATCAGGTGAGTAGCATAGCATGTAGTTCAGTCCACCTCATGCATGTCAATTGTCATGGTAAACCTACAGCTTTGATTATTGCACAGAAAGATTAGAATGCTGCTCAAATTAGTATAGGCAGTTACTAGACAGTACCTGCTTAAAAGATTGATTTTTTAATTTCTTTTAATTAAAATAAATAAGCCACAACTTTGTAATTTATTTATGAGCAATTTTAATGAAAAGAAAGGGAAAACAATTTTGTAAAAGATCCTAGTATTTAAACAAATTTTTATTTCACTCCTACCTCTCAACAGTTGTCGTCTGCTTGCTCAAATTCTTTTACTGTGGGAAAAACTTCAAAATTAATGTTAGCAAAAGGCTCAGCAGCTGAACAGAACAGTGCAAATTGCTTTTTGACTGAGTTCCTAGTTCTACTGCTGGTTTAATTGATATTTAATCCTTTCCCACCGTTGGTTCCCGTTGTCCATGTCTGAAATGGACTTTCTGCCGTGAAAATTCAACCCTTGACGCCAAGGAGTTAAAGAGTAGATATTTACTCAAGTGCTGAAAGGGTAAAAACTGGTTCAGGGAAGGTGCGGTAACAGGGTGAAAAACTGAAAGCATGATCTACCACTGCTAATGTGCATCCCTTAATGATAGCCCTCTTTTGTCGCATTTATTCATGTTCATGTTTTCACCATACTATGGTGAGTAATTTAAATATTTCTACTGGTGTTTTTTTCACAGCTCATCCTAATTTATGCCCTGATACATTACTATTTCTTCTTGTGTTACGTGTTTTTATTTTTGAGAATCTCAATGTCCTCTTTGTTTCAGACCTGAGATGGTAGTTGGTTGGTATCATAGTCACCCTGGCTTTGGCTGTTGGTTGTCTGGTGTAGATATCAATACTCAGCAGAGCTTTGAAGCCTTATCAGAAAGAGCTGTTGCTGTGGTGGTGGATCCCATTCAGAGTGTAAAAGGAAAGGTATAGTAGGCTTGCTTTTTTTTTTAAGGTATTTCGGTAAGATTAAATATAGAAGCACTGTAAATATGTGTAAGTTCTTGATTTTTTTTGGATGCCCATTCTGCATTAAAAAATAAAAATTAAAAAACAATTCTCATTGTAAATGAAAGATTATTTTTAGTTTATTCTGCATCTTACATCAGTAGTCCTTAAACAGGCTGGAAGTCTTTGATAATGTCGGTACACATAACCAATCATAATCCTCCCTTAATATTTTGCTATTCAGGTGTCACTCAACATGTTTGCAACTAATAATCGAAGTATACATTGTTTCAGATATTACATTTTAGCCACAAAATCTAAGATCAATTACTAACAGATTGGAATAGGTTCAGCCCCTTAACGTGGGTACTAAGGCGGCATTGATTTATAGGCGTTGCATATTATGGCTTTTAGTATCATTTCTATTCCAAATGTTTTGGGCAATAAAACTTTACAGAAGACTTGGTATCAAGCATTTGAGTTTTTGAGAAGTGTGCAGATAAATGATTAAGTATGTTAAATGATTATGAAAAGAGATTAACTTGCAAAGCATATTGGGTTATAGTTGTCCTTTGTTGAAATCTCTTTTGTTCTTGTTTAGTTCTCTTTTTATTTCTTTCTAGCCCCATATGCCATTTTCCTATTTCCTGCCTCATGACAGCAGGGAGCAGCTCTATTATCACCTTCACAGAGCTGTCTGCAAATGTGAGAGGCAATTCGATTTTGCTCAACCACAGGGAGAGTGGATTAGAAAAACTACAGAACGTACAGAAATTGGCTAGGTGGTTTACTGCTTTAAAATACTGCTGAGGTGTTTTGTTTGAGCATGCACTCCCATTGTATTGTAGAATAATTATTAAAATGCGTCATGGTATATATGGATGATATTAATGTAAATTTATAAATATTTTAAAAGTAAGTGTTCATCTTTTGTAAAGCTGTAGTATCATATTTCCTGTGAGACAAATCATATTAGAGCTACCAAACAATTCCACTAAGGGTTCCTTTAATTTCATAATAGAATATTCTGAAGCTACAGTTGCATTTTCAGTTAGGTTTTTTTTAATTCTGATTTTTATAGCAAATTTGATTATGTAACAGGCAATTGAAAAATTAGTAGCTTCTGGTTGTTTGGAAGCTAGTAGACATATGAATCAATTTTGCTGCCTTTTAAATTGCATAAAGAGTAAAAGAAAATTTAGGTAGTTTTTGTGGAAAAAAAATGATGCAGTAGAATATTTAATTACTTCTGACTTATTTTTTCTAGAAGTTTTTCCTTTTGCTTTTTCTTATTTTCCGGCTCCAATAGAAATGTTGAAATAGGATTCTTTTTATTTTGTCAAAATACAATTTTTGGGACTATACCAGTAATTAATTTAGACCTCACTAGCTATTAAATCCATTAAGGAGATAAGCCTTCCAGTAAGTCACACTACTGTCATACCACACTTGCTCACTAAGTGCTTTTTCTTTTTCTTTTTTTTTTTTTTTTTTTTTAAATAATTTTTTGTGTTGTTTGACACAGATGTCATCTTTGACGGTCTTTGTTCTCTTCAAGAAAATAATCTTTGGCATATTTATTTTGAATGTGAATAAATTTTTGTCCATCTAAACATTTCTGGAATTTTTGTCCATCTAAGCATTTCTCAATTACAGCTCTTCTTACGGCATTGCTGCCAGTACTTGAGATCACTGGAAGTCTGGTAATGTTTGTTTTTCATACATGTCTAGCTGCTACAGTCAGATAAAATTACATTCTCAGGTTTCACATTAAAAAGAAGTTTACATCTGTCATGTTTCTGGCAAGTGCATCCTTAAAAGCTTAGAAATAGAAAGAATCCCCCAAGTTATGAATACCACTTCTAATTAATTTCTTGATTTTGGGGGGTGAGCTTGGGCTATGGAATGTGTATGACTTTTATGATCCTGGTTGGCAAAATCACTTATATTAAAATGTATTTTGATTTTAGATTAACTGAGAGAAGAACATATACATTAGGGCTCAAGGGGATTTCTTAGGTCAGGTTTGACTGCTTCATGTGCATGGCTGCCTTAATATGGCGTCCAGTTAGACAACTCGAGCTAAGCCTATTTCAGGGAAGTACCTGCTCTTTCTTAGCGCCAGCAAAAGAAGAACTGCTTGCAGAGGTGATTTTGCTGGTGTAGTAGCCACTATACCGGTGGGCTTTGGCTCGTGTATGTAGCTATGTGAGTCCAAGATCATTATTCATTATACCTTTACTAGTATAATTGTCTGGCAAAAAATTATAGTGAACATGTGGCACAGAAGATTTTAATATGGTGTGTTTTGACTGAGATTAGATGTATTTAAAAACAAAGTCCAAAATAACAGATTAGCTAATTTTAAACCTGCCTCAGGGCAGGTCTGTGCCCATAAAAATTGCTGTGGCTTATAGTCAGTGAAGCAGTCATGGTTGTGCTAGTGAAGAATAACCGGGGCAGAGGTTATTTTCATGTGTCAGGAAGTTGAAATGAATTCTGTTGAGGAGCCTCAGGTTCACCTTGACTAGCTAAAGCATTAAAAAGCAGTTTGCCCTGTCACTGGTAGAAAGCAAAAACTTGTTAACTTCTTCGTTAGCTGTCCTCATCTGGATACACATGTTCCAAACACCTAGTAGGACAGGGGTGTATGATTGCAATTTAAAGATACGGATACATATAATTCTCATCAGTTAAAAAAAAAAGTCGTTTTATATCTTCTTAAAGCCAATGAGCAAAAATAAAAAGTCATATAAAATCCTTATATAAAAATAAAACCCTCATACAGATCTGTGGATTAAATGCCAACTGCTTTAATGACCATTTTAGGACTGTCCAGTAGGACGCATGAAGTAACTCTAAATACTGACTTTATTACTTTACATACATATTCTTGCACATGCAGTGTGCTTTTTCATGACTGTGTACCATATATTGCAATTTTTAGGATAATAATGTTCTAGCTGTATGTAAAATAAACTCAACAGATCAGTGAATTTTAACTGAAGGTCAACGTTATCAGAACCCAGAGAGAAAAAGCTTGTTTTGGCTTTTTTTTTTTTTAATTTATTTCTGTGAATGAAGTCAAAGTAAACATGCTGAAATATGGCCAGTGGGGCAACCTGGCTAGTTGCTGTTTCATCTTGTACTTACTAATAAAGCTTTCTTTTACCCCCTCCACTTTTCCAGTCTGTGCAATGGAAGTTGTAATACATATTTAGAATATTCCACAGAAACAGTAGTTTCATTAAAGAGCTGGAATAAAGCTAAATATTGACATTTCATATTTATTTCCAACATACATTTTGAAATGTCTGTATAGAGAACTATATACCTTTGCCAAATGTTAAAAATAATTTTTTTTTTTGGACTTTAACTTAGCAGCTGTTCCTCACCTCTTAAGGAAAATATAAGTACACTAAACCCACTGTAACATAGTATCTTTAATTCCACAAGCATTAATTTACTGTGTTGCACTCATATGTTAAATTAAGAAAAAAGTGGAGTGGTGGGTTTTTTTGAACTGTTTTAAACTTTAAACTTTAAATCTTTATTATAAAAAAGTCACCATTTAAAATGTTTTTTCTGAGGTAGTTCATTGGTTTCCCTTGATTAATAATTACTGGCAATAAGGATCAGTAAAATATCCAAAATTGTCAGCAGTCCATTTTGTACATCTGAGAAGTTTGTTGGTACTTGTGGTGTTCTGTAGGATATGCAGCAAAATCTCTTATTCGTACAGCAAAATTTCATGTCTGTTATACCATAATTTTTCCTAGCAAGGCACTGTCAGAAGTATTTGTAGGAAGATCTGTTGGTTTTTGGAAAAAATCTTTTTTTAATTATTTGCTGAGGAAAAAATTTGTCTTTGCGATAACTTTTTATAAATTTTACTTTGCATGTTAATCACAGGTAAAAACAGATATGCTATACATCTTAATCTTGTGCTTAAACTATATCCTGCCACTTTCATAAAAGAGGTTTTTGCTATGGTATTTTATCCTTATCTTAATCTCATTCAGAGGGTACAAGGAGAAAAAAACATGTACATTTGGGTAGCCAGGTAAATCAAAATAATTCCAGTTGTAAATGATCTCAGGAGATCATCTAGTGCAACTTTGTGCAGAGCACAGTGTCAACGTTGAGTTCAGACCAGCTTGCTTAGGGTTTTGTCTGCTTGAGTCTTGAGATGCAACAGCCTCATGGGAATACCTGTTCCAATATTTTATTATTCTTGCAGGGTTTTTTTTTTTCCTTGTGTACAGTCAGCAGCTCCCCATTTCAGTTTATTACTGCTGTCTCCTGCCGCGTACATCATTGAAGAACCTTGTTCTGTGGTCAGAGTAACCTCTTCTGGAATTTGAGGGTTTGCTACTTCAAAGAGTAGCCAGAATGTGGGCTGTAGTCTAAAACCATGTTGTTCAAACCATTTCTTTTCAGTGGAAGTCCTAAATTGCTTTCATTTCTTCAATTTATGAGATCTTTAGAATTTTATTCTAAAAGGAGTTACAAATGTGATGAACTTTATCATTTGTTCTTCTACGCATTTTTGAAGTGTGAAAAAAATTATTCTTATCGTGTTCCTAGAAGTCCCAAAGTGGGACAGTTATAGTCTATGTTTTTTTTTAAAAAAAAAAACGTATTATTTGGCCTAAAATAGCTATTAATCTGGAGAGAGAGGGAGAAAGATGCTGGTTTTATCCTCCTTGTACAAATGAAGAGCTGAGGAGAAGAGAGCTTAGCTGAGTTGCTGCTGGAGGTCCGTAGCAAAGTTGTGTCTGTCCAAAGCCAAGGTCATCTTGAGCAAGGTGAAGATCTCAAAGTCCTTTTGAGCTGTTAACAAAGAAAAATAATATCTTTAAATATTCAAATTTCTATTTAGAATGATAAAGCGTTCTATGCCTATCGTAAAAGTGTGGTGGCTCAAATACTATACTTTGAAATTTTGTAGTATTCCAGCATGTTTTTAATTCTTACTGTGCTAATGAGATTTTGTCCATTTTTCAAAATGGACAAAATTTATGTAGGCGTAGGATAAAATGCCACCACGAAACCAATAGATCATATGGTTGAACAGAGCTTTGGTTTTCATTTGCTGGATGACCTGTTCTGGTGACCTCTTCCATAAAACACTCCTCCTCTTCTTTTTTTGCCCATTGGTGTTTCTAAATCTAGGTGACATCCTGTGTGTACTTAGTTATGTATAAGAACAATATGGTTTCGTTAATACCGGATTTCAGTTTTTAACTCTTCAGAGTAATAGATCGTCATTTTGTCGAGTGCTGACTCAAGAATAGCGATTTGCAAATAGTTTTGATCTTTTCTGCTACTTCTACGTCCCAGTTAAGGTTAAATTTTCTATACAGTATCTCAGCTTGGTGACATATGTGAGGAAAGGCAGTTGAACTCCTTTTCTGAGACAGTTTTTGTGTTGCAAATCCACCCAACTTATCAAGACAAATATGTATGTGAATGGTTTTATAACTTGGTAATTACTTGATAGTCTAAAAGAGTGAAACCAAAAGCAGAAAGAGATTTAACAATTACTCTTCTGAATGTTGGAATTACCATCTAGTCTCAAGAATTTTCTTCAGCTGAACACAAGTCTTACACTAGTTTTCTGAAAGATTGCATATTTTCAGACCTCCACTCTTTTATCAGAGTGCTATTATTTTTCCTTTGAACCTGTCCCTTTCCCTTCTTTGTTTGAATTAAGGGTTGGAGGAGATGGTGACTGTTCTTTAAGAAGGCAGAAAAAACCCAATCCTTAAAAAGAGATGTGTGGAGAGACTAATGTAATGCCTGAAATTTGAAATTTAAAATAGCTCATTAAGAATTAAGTTTGTGAGAACTTTAAGTAGATTGGAGCCACCTAACAAGATTTTCTTTATATACAAAACTCCCCCTCCCTCCTTCATGCATTTGTCTTAATAACCTTAGTAAATCTTCCCTAGGCACAAGGGAACAGTCACACAGTGACACAATTCAACGGTCATTAGGGTACAGCTTGAAATTATTAATTAAAAATAACTAAACAAAACAGTAAATTGCCTATATTGTCACTACTGCTTTGGAGACATGTCTGTTTATTGTGAATTATTACGCAGATAATATTTTACAAGAAAATATACTTTAAAACATGTGATACCTACAATTTTGTATCAGAATCTTTTATACCTGGAACAACTTTCATTATTAGAACTGGACTTGCTAACGCTTTTCTATTGTAAAGGGGAAAATTCTAAAATAGAAAAGATAACTTTACAATGAGTAGTTTTGGTTGAAATTTCAAGGGTACATTTCTGTACGTTCTGTGCAATGTCTAGTACATTTAGATACTATAACAGTACTGTGGTATTTCTTAACTTTGTCTGAACAGAGCATTTGGTGCAGTAACCTGCATATCAGAGATGGAAACATCCTAATTTGATCTAGGCAAGAACCGGGTTTCGATAGGAGCCTGATTTGGAGAATAAGGAAGTAGATACGTTTGTGCTGGGTTTGATTACTGTTGATTCAATAAAGATTGATGCTCTTTTTCCTGTAAGAGATGAATTGCATCTGCACTACAGTGTAGGCCACTCGGTGTTTTCAGTTCAGAATGTGTTTTTCTGAACGTAGGCATAAACTGCAAAGTATTGAACTGTTTTATTACTGCCAGTATACCACTGTTTTGTTACTGTTTTGTTTGAAAACCAGCATTTTTTATAGTAGTTGCACATATTCAGAATAACGTATTTTGCATGTTTTACTTCCTATTTTTTTTAATGGGATGCCAAAACTGTTAATATCAATGCTGGTGTTCTAGAATTTGTTATGCAACGTCCTTTGGACTTGCTGTGATTTAATTAAGCGATGTACGTTCACCTACTAAACCATTTACATAGGTTACTTCAGTTCATGCCCTTCCTTAAACCAAAAAAAGTTCCAAGAAGATTTTTTGTTGAAAAGTATTAAATGTTTAATTTCCTTTTGCCATGGTGGATGTAGAATAGTCCATTTATCTTCATGAAGGCATTTAGCTTTAAAACTCGTGGCTTTGCTACTTGGGAGTTATGGATGCATGCCCTCACTTGTCAAGATAAATGTATTATACTGTAGTTCTCTCCCCTTCCAGTATGGATATTCAAGTTGTACTGTGGATTTGACCACAAGTAAGCAATTCTCTAAGGACAGAGAAGGAAAATGCACATACTCCTAGGAATATATTTTCCAGAGCTAAAATTGACATTTTATAAATAATTTCCATGTTGCAAACTTCAAACTCACAATCACAGCAATTCAGTGATACGCATTTGGCATGAGTCAGTTTCAGTTCTTAGTGCTTTTCATTGGAAATGGCATAAAAAGTAAGATTTCTTTGAATTTTTTATGTTGTGGGCTTACAGGGGACATAAGATGTTCTTCACTTGCAGTTGTCTAACAGTGCATGGCAGCATAAATAACGAAATGGTCATAAAACCCGAACTGCACTTCTCAGGTCACATGTTCCATTTCATTTTTAAAGAATCTAGAAACAAACTAAGCAGTTGATAACAGGTCAGTTGCAGGTGATAAAAGAGATTTTAGATGGGACATTACTTCTTTTTCCACACCTGGCATATTATATCCTTCTCAGAGTTGTCTTTAAGCACTGGTATGTTTGTTCATAAACATATGGCATAAACAATACATCGGTATTTGAATTCCAAGGGCACAATACATTTTTAAAGATAGTCACCATATGTCATAGATTCTTCACTGGAAAAAATACTGATGTTGGAAATTTTTTTTTAATTTAAACAAAAAAGGCTGACTTATTTCTAACTGAAGTTTACCATTAATATATAGTGGGTCTTGCAAAACAGGACTGTTTCTTTCAATATTGGTTGTAGATTTGTTATTGGAGGGATTTAATAGAATCAAGTGTGTAAAGTATTCTTGAAATTATCTTAATTTTTTTTTTTTTAAATACCCCACAAAGTTATGAAGACAGTTTTAGAAAAAGTGGTAATATATATATATGGCATTTACACTCTCAGAAGAAGCTAAAATAAGTCTGGCTATTAAGCATCCTAAATTTTAATCAAGCCATGATTTTTAATAACTATGTGCAGACTATAAAAGGCCAGATTTTTATCTAGTTAGCAACTGAGGAGTCCAACGGTTATCTTAGATTGTGAATAACTATGAATCATGTTAATTATAGCTATCCTCAAATTTATTAAGTACACTGAAGATAATTGTAAATTTTGTTTCTAAAAATACATTATGCGGGCTCTACTGTGGGTTGTTGACCCCCGGGGAAATGCTTAAAAAATGCTGTATAGTTATTGTTTTTTAGATTATTATGCTTTTTGAAGCTAAGACAGATGTACAAAAAGATGCAGTTTTTATTTTGTATTGGCAGCTTCCAAATATTTAGTATCTATTTCCAAGAGCTGCAATTAGTAAAGCATCCATGGTACTGAAATCCACACATCCCACAAGCTAATTATATTTGCAAGGTCAGATTGAATACATATTTTCAGAAAAATAAAGGGTTATATAAATGTGTCTTCTACTTGGCTGTTATATCACAGTTTGTTGATCTGGAGTATAATGTGTACAATTCACAAATTTGTCTGATAACAGAAAGTGGTGTGTGATTGTGTTTATTTTACTAACCAGTATATTCACAGCAATCACTTCCAAATATCTCTCCAGTAAAGATGTGTTAATTACAAAACAGACAAGGTCTTCTATTATATTAAAGCTACTAACAAGAAGACATTTATAGCATCATCAACCCCTATTTTAGTCCTCTGTTTTGATCTGTGAGTTGCGCATAGACCAAAGGTGCTATTAAAGACTCAGTATATGAAATAGGCAGCATTATATGAACAAAATTTATTCAACAAGAAAACAGACCTTTAACATGAATTTAACAAGCCTGAGAAATTATAAACTCTCATATGCTGCAGATTCATGCAGTGATAATAAACAAAAAAGGAAAGTAAGAGGTTTCCTTAAGCTAGCCAAACTGCTAATGGTTTTGTTATAAGCTGTCTGCTGTTGAAATGACCTCTGAAAAGTCTGAAGACACTTGTACTAGGAAAAATTAAATGGTCAGAGTGGTGAAAGAGTTGCACTACGGAAGTGCATTTAAAAAAAAAATTCTGCCTTCATATTTCTGGAAAATAGCCCAATGGCATAGACTTTTGTTTAACTTTTTTGTGTTTTTACAGAAAGGGAATTTAGCATAAAGCTTGGAAACTGTAGTTTTTACTAAAACAGTGCACGCTGCATTAGGTAATTTAAGTACAATGAAAGCTTAAAAATTTTGGATGAGAAATACTCACTTCTTACAATAAAAATCTAAGTAACTGAGTGGGGTTTTGTGCTGCTTTTAATTAATCCTTAGAGGTTCTTTGTTCAAAATACTGTGTCTAAAGTTGCCATCGTAGAATACGGGGTGACCATGTTGCTGTCATCTGATTGCATCATGCTGTACTTCAAAATACACAAACGTAGAGAGGAGACTTCAGCTTGTACGCACCTCCGAGTGCTCACCGGGGCTTTTTTCTTGAATCTTACTGTGGCATAATTAACACCTACTTCACCCATTACTCATTAGTACACTGGACATTAATGAGTCTATTTATTTTGATATAATCCTCTGAAGGAGGGACTGACTTGTGCTCACTGTGAAAAAAGCAATTACATTTCGTAGAAATGAATATGTAGGATTTATTGTTGTATTTATGTTTTTATTGCGTATTAGGTCTAAATTTAGCTTCCAGGTTGTTGAGCATGTTAGTTTCTTTAAGATGGTTGCTATAGTGATAGCAGCAAATTCCTTTAATCTTAGTGTAGTTAAAGTATTTAGTTACCATCGGTCGTCACAAGTGCAACTGAGATGAGAAATATCATTCACACGCGTACTTTTTGTACCCCGCTGAGATTGTAGAAATTGCAATGTTATCCCTTTTTAAAGCTTAATTTTTGTGATTTGTGATTTTAGTATTTCATACCACTTTCTGTAGATTGGTATTTGTTCTACTTAGGAAATACTTGGCATTTCATTCCTTCAGGAGGACAGATAGAGCGGGCAGTCCTTTCCCATGCAGGTAGTGCCTGAAACATAACAAAAATTACTTCTGGTCAGAATTAAGATGCTAGAGTAATATTCAGTATCACTCAGAAATATTTTAGCAGCTAGTTCTCATATTTTAATGTGAAATTTATCCATGTGTAACCTTGAGAACACCAACTGAAATGTTGAATTTGTTATCAAAACCAAGTTTAGTCAGATTTTTATTTTGGGTTTTCTTTTTATTTTACATGACTCAAGTCCCAAAACAAATCCATGCTGGACAATGCCATTCGTTCTTGGATAAGCTCAACATTGTCTAGTGAAGTTCTCAGTTAAACTCAAATCTAGAAGCATGGCTGTTAGTAAGTTATAAAGCAGCTCCTTGTGATTATCGTATACTGCCAAGTTCATGTTTCTTGCTCCTCAGGGTAAATTTTTACTTGCTTGGGTTTTTTTCCCCTTATCTAGCTAGTCTCTGGAGAACCTGTGGTGTGGAATTTTTTTGCTTTGCTTGACTTTTTAATATATTCTGCCTGTTCGTTATGGTTGGGCATTTCCAGGTGTTCATAAATTAGAGCATCTGGCTAAAATAGAACACAAAGAGATATATACAAAAGCTTGTCACAAGTGTTTTGACATGGAGAAAAATCTGGTAGTGATAAAAAAGGAAAAAAAATAATTATTTTGTATGTTACCACAAAGAATGTATAGGTAGATATAGAAACTGTTTCAGATCTTTCTGAGAAGTAAGTTTTTTAAATTTATATCCTTTTTTGTAGCATTAGTATCAGATGGCATGCTTATGCGGCATATTGAATCTGAACTGTATTTTGTTTCTATTATTGTTCAGAAAAAATTGTCACTGTTAACTCACTTTAATTGTGTCACAACCTAACATTTTTAATAAAGAAGATTTTTTTTTTTTTGGTACATTTTTGCATGCAGTTTTAAGACATGACATATGCAGATGGATCTGGCCAGTCAGCTGAGAGTCCAGGCAATAGCCCTTAGTGGCACTGAGGCACTCAACATGACTGAAATAGTTGGGTCTCAAAAGTAAATACAACAGGTGATAAGTTATTAGGCTTTTTCAGTTCACACTTTGATAAATATTTTTTGTTATAAATACTTGCCAATTAATTTTGTTTCCACATGAATGACCTCAATGTCAATTTGTATTGTACTCCTAATAAATTGCATATGTATTTAGTTATTAATATTTGTGTAAATGGAGAGGAAAATGCTAGAACAAGGTGGGAGACTTGATGTTGCTTTCTCTGCAGACTTTCAGTGACAGCGGTTGATTTCTTTTTTGTTCAACATGAAAGATTTGGTTCAGGTCTAATTCCTCAAAATATCAAACCAGCCATATAAATGTATGTGTGTCCAACCCATAGTATGGGGAGGAAGAGAATAAAAATGATTGTAGAAAAGCTGTTAAAAGGAGATTTAAACTATTTTGTTTAATGAACTAGAATAACTCCTCAAACATATGCAGACAAGATGCCTGCAAAGTATGCCTGGTGCTATTTCTGTGGATGTACAAGGCTGTATGTGCACTGGTCCAGTTAAAAGACTGGGGCCTAAACGAGAAAGCCTATCTTGCAATTACGAATCTGTAATGGCGAGTGGGTTTGAGCATATTGTTGGTATGTTCTCAGTTCTGTTTAATTGCACATGGGATAGGGGTGTGGGTTTTATTGTATGGGGCCACGAAATCCTATTTCCAAAGATTTTCATAGACAAATTCAGCACAGGACAGTGTGAAAATCAGTGATGGTTTTACTTTATTTGCAATGAAATAGCACTGAATACTACCTACTGTGTACCTTTAAATCATAAATGACCTTGGTTTTCTTTTACTGTATTTTCTACTCCTGAGCATGACACTGACAAGGACTTTTTAATCCATCAGACAGTTTATAGACCCTTTCTTAGTCACAAGAAGCAAAAAGCATCTGACTAGAAGGGAATACATGGGGCAAATTCCTTGCTGGCTATAATTTTGTTGTCATTTCAAGTATTGTGGTAGTATAATTGATGTGACAGGACTGGGCTTTAGACTCGGTCCCTTAGCTTGTGCTCACTTTCAGTTTTAGTCTCTCTCTGTCACTCATTTTGATTGGATAAGATTTAGGTGACAAACATATGCATACCTTTGAAGCTTAGAGTAAGCATACATAAAAATTCAATGTTATATGATGATACCATGTATATAAAACTTACAGCTCCATGGAAGAGGTAATAATTGGTGTCACCTGACAATATAAGGTAGTGTAGTGTGCTGATAGCATAGTCAGCAGGAGGCTTTTTTTTATTAATATTATAATTAAACGATTTTCTGGATAAAGGCCAAAAACAGATGAGAGTTGGTTGTGCCTTGTCCACTGTTGTTTGGCACTATTAGTTGCATTTTCTAAAAAGAATTGACTTGACATCTTGTTTTTACAGGTTGTTATTGATGCCTTCAGATTGATCAATGCTAATATGATGGTCTTGGGACATGAACCAAGACAAACAACTTCAAATCTGGGTCACTTAAACAAGCCATCTATCCAGGTAAACCCAGTGTTGATAGTCCTGTAAATTGCAAGATACATTCAGCAATTTTGAGGATAGGTACCTAAAACCAGTAAGCTACAAATTGTTTATTGTTCTCTCTATAGCATTTTTCTGCATGCATTTATAATTGATGTGATTCATCAATGGAGTTATATATGTGAAGAGTTTAAAATTGAGCCCTAAATTAGCTACCTAAGTGTGAATGCATGTATAAGTATATACTGCAAAGGTTAAAGTACAGATTTATGGAAATGCAAACTTTTAAAAGTGACAATTGATGTCATACCATGTGATGCAAGATAGGTACTGTTTTCAGTACTGCAATTTAAAAACTGCTGCTTATTAACATCTCAGCTTTCCTAAAGAGAAATTATTCTGAAGCAAATTATGGAAAGAGTTCCCTCTTCATTAATAATCTTGTCTTCCTACTGTATGCTTATATAGGTTCTTGCTTAATATGTAATCTAGATTTAACCTTGTATTGTGTCTTAAATAATTAATCTCTGATATTTATATAATGCAGTAATTTGCTGAAAAAATGGTGGAGTAGAAGATTCAATGGATAAATAGAATGTTTGATTGTTTGATTCAACTGTAATGTTTCTTTTGAGTATGTTGTCTTACATTTCTTTGCAAGCATTTGTGAAACTTAAATATTAAAAATTCAATTTCTGAAGTTGACTGTCACTAGTAAGACAAAAATGTTGGTCTTCAACGAAGCAAACCTTTATTTTGAGAAACAGCTTCTGTCCTGAAACAAGTATCCTCTGGAGTGATTAATGCTTTTATCTGTGTCATTCTTCTGCCTCAATGTTTTTTCCTTTTTTCTCGCCAGAAAACTTTTTTCCCCTTCCTATGCATTCTAAAAGGCATGTGTACTTGCAACCATGAAGCATAATTCCTGCTCTGTTAATCCGTTACTTGAACAATAAAAGTAATATTTGCTAGATAAATGTCCAAGAAAAAGACCGTACACTAGTCATAGTAGAACTGAAATAAGGGCTAAACTTCTGCTGTAAGAGAGCCATCCTTTGGGAGTTACTAGATCACCATACGCCTATCTTTCAAAAGATCAGTTGTTTTTATTACTAATGCATTGAAACCCTTTACTATTTATAAAAATGCTAGCCAAAAAAAATCAGACAATTAAAGAGTGCCTGCTTCAGGAGGTGGTTGTGTCTTATGTTTTATTTTTGAATTGGTAAAAACTGCGAACTATGCATATGAAATAAGCAACTAATACTCTTGATTGGATATAGGCAAGCCCATGCTAGCATGTTTCAGGACTTTTCTAACTGGGCTTTTCTGGACTGTGTGTAATGATCTCCCTTGTAAAACCCTGTAGTATTGTTCAACTTCATTATTTTAAGATCACTGTCACTACAGCATGGCATATTTTGGCCATGGGAGTTTTGGGTTTCTATTGTTAGAGTGGGTATTTTCTGTTTGTGTTGGTTTTTTGCAAGTTGGCAGTGGGCTGTTGCAAATGTCACTGTTAAGCTAAAAATCATAGTTTAAAATGATACTCTGTTCTTAAAACTGCAAGGGCTCTTGCAGTGTTGTTTTGCTTTTATTCTAAGGTTGTGAATAAAATTCTGACCCAGTTGAGGTCAGCAGCAAACTTAATATTGATTTCAGCTGGGCTAGAAGCAGGGATTTTAAGACATTCCTTAAAATCTCAGGAGTAAGAATAGTACATGGCTTGACTTGACTTCATTCCTTTTTTTGTGGTTTTTCTTGTGTTTCCTTATCAACAGCTTTTTTACTTGCTCTTTGTGCATCTAATTTGTAAGGCTTGTTGGAGTGATGGTTTCCATTTGAAACAAAACACACGAAGAACAAGTTTTGCTTTAAAGTGTTTTATGGGTTTTAATGTAACCTTTTGCTGTGGCTAAACTACAACTGTTGTTCAGGTTTGAAGTGGAATAGTTGTTTACTTTTTACATTTGTCCACTCTTTTAAAGAGTGATTTTGGAAGGGGAGAGGAAAAAGAGAGGATAGTGGGGGAAGGCAAAGATGTTTGTCAAATTTAGGAGCTTTAGAAAATTCCCTAAATATCTACAACTGAGTTTAAACACAAACCCCAAAACCTCCTATGCAATCATTTTGAGTGGGATAAGAAAATGGCGGTGGAAACTACTTACTGCTAATAGTTTCAACCATAAATTACTTTATTGATGATAAAACCCGTATTTTACAATTTTAATTATAAAAAGTGGCACAAGTAATGGTTATCTGTAACTGCTGGTTCTCGTAAATGTAACCATTCAAGTAGTTTGTATATGTGTTTGGAAAAGAAATCTGTTTGAAATGTATCTATGAGAACATTCTGAGTTTTCATACAGGTAATTTTGGAATGATGAAATATTAAGTTGCATAAGATGCAAATACACATTCATTCTGTATAGCTCTAAAGAATATATTTAAACATAAAGAGGTGGAATGATTGAAACATAAGAAATATTTACCACTAATTCTGCATATTTTATGCATGATTTATCATATCTCATTTGTAAATGTATACTTCATATGTAAAATTTTATTTGAAAAATAGACAATTTTAGTTGTGATGAGAATTTATCATACAATTTTGTTAACTCCCTCCACCCCCAAATATTAGTCCAACTCACCCTTAAGTCATAAATGTCAAAAAAAAAAATTGTAATGCACGTGAGCAAAATAGAAGATACATGCATATAGGTGTCACTTAACCTAATCTCAGTCGACCAGACTGTGACATACAAGTTTAAGGACAAATTTGCAAAGGGCATAATTATAATGAGAAAGGCTTTTTTTTTTTCATTTGAAGTTAAAAAAGAAAACTTTAATATCCAAGGTTAATTTGATGCACATAGTCTAACTGATACCTGACATGTTTAATCACTGCTTCAGCTACTCTTTCTTTGTATTGTACCTTAGAGAATGAACTTGGAAATGTTGGCAGTGGTTGTAAATAAATAGATAGCCAACATTCTTTTGTTTGTAACAGAAAGAGCCTTATATTTGAATAGAAGTGATAACTGAATTTCTTGAGAGAGGAAGGATTTGAGAGAAATATGTTTGTGCATATGTATCGGTCAAGTGTTTGCAGGCAGTTACCACTTTTTCCTGTGAAAGTTGTTACTGTGTGAAAAAATCCATGGTTTAGAAATAGAAAGTATAACTGTCAGTTAACGAACACTGAAAGAGAAATAGGAACAGGTATATTTACTTGATACCTACTTATAGTCTCTGTGTATTTGTTTCTTTGTGGTTTTTCTCTTATTTAAGTGATGTTTGAAGATGACTGTATTTAAATTAACTCTTTCCTTCTAATATATCTTAATTTCAATGGTGGGTAATTTTTATGCAAACTTTTCCCTGAATTTTACAGGCACTAATTCATGGACTAAACAGACATTACTATTCCATCACCATCAACTACAGGAAGAATGAACTAGAACAGAAGGTAATTGTTTTAGCTTTTATTCAGAGGACAAAGAACACTATACAAACTATTTAAGATTTGTGGCAATACTCTGATTTCAACTGCTGATGCTTTCAGTAGTTGTTTTAACTCTCCTGGAGTAGATGGCTTCTCTTCCAGAAAGCACTTAGATGTGTAATCATGATGATGAAACCTTCCAAAACCACATTCTAATATTCATATAAATAGTTTGACAACATTTTTGTCCACATGTTTTATGGAAAGTCCTCGTGCTGTTCTCTGCACTTAACAGGTTTGTGCAAAGTTTCAAGTTTTCAGTGATGAAGCTGAAAGATGTACTAGCTGCCTTAGGTTTTCACAGGCTGGAATTCCTGAAGCTAGAAGACCATATTTTCCAAACCGGAATTGTATAACCAAGGAATCTCAGTTTTTTATTGGCTATAATCACTTTGACAGAAGGTGCTTCCAGTTAGTATGAGTGGAGCTCCCCAAGGAAAACAAACAGAAAAAAAAAAAAAGCTTATTTATCATCTGCAGAAGTTAATCCTTGAAAAGCCAGATTCTGTCCTCAGTTATGCCTATGTATGTTCATGGCCTTGTTAGGGTTATAAATTGATCTCCGAGTTGGAGTTTATGATGAAATGGTCAGAATAGTTTTCTCACTTAATTTTGACTTTTAGAGGGCTATAAGTAATTAAAAAAATTTTTTTGAATAATGGAAGACTATGCGTGCAAATCAGGCAGCTGAAAAGAATTTGCGAAATGCATAACCCTTTTTAGGATGGTATCAGACTTTCAAGAACTCAGTGTTACTGAAAAGAGTTACCAATTCAACAAAACCAGCACTCTCAGGAAATGTCCGAGAAGCTTCTGGAGATTATTGTTTCCGTTCAAATACAACAGTGTGGCCAATCCAGTCTTTTCTGAAGTTCCAAGTGTGTATTTTCTTTAATGGCTTTACATATGTAAATTGTTACCTTTGTAAGTAGGAGAATAATCTTGACCGAGTTAGGGAAACTTTAATCTGTGAGGCAGCAACTATCTCCACACATCTTTCATAAGGCAGGTTCATACATATCTCAACCCCTCCTCGTGGTGGTGGTGATCTGTTATCTCCATCTGTGGTAAGAAGAGTACATGCTTCATGTATTAGATGAGGAGCCTATCACACCAAACCATAATTTTAAAATCCAGATAGCCTAGTGAAACGGTCCATATGCAGTTTGCCTACAACTCCTTCTGTTAGTAACTAAGATCTTGCTAATACAAATTATGACACACAGTTTCAACTCAGTTCATATGTTCCAAAGCCAGGTTTCTTTGGAAGATGTACATAGGATGAAACAGGCACTTTTATTCAGGTGATAGCAATTACAGGGCTTACGGGTTCTCAAAGATGTCTGTAGTAAATGTTCACAAATTGAAGGCAAGCTGAAACTGTTTGCTGAAAGGGTCCTCCCTACAGTCCTCAAGTGTGCAGAAGATCCACAAAATATGCTTTCTTTATTCATGAAAATCAGGAAATTGCCTTTGTAGCTATTCCTTCACTCTTTCAAGAATGACATCAGAGTGTCAAGTAAAACATTTCATGTATTTCTAATAGTCCCTGTTTATAACCATCAAAACTCTACATCACTTTATCCTGTTGTGTTTAAGGCTGTTTACTTTGTAAGAGGACAAATGCACACAAGTCATGCTTTGGTTGCTTTTGAAGTTCACTTCATCACAACAGTGGCAGCTGCTTGCATACAGTTCAGGATAATCAGTGAAGCCTAAATAACTACTTCATACATTTAATCCAAGCATTAAAATATTTTTCAACTTCATCAGAGGCCAGAAGCTTCAACCATTCCTTATTCGGCAGCTAAAATATTCGCCTTTCTGTTAGCTGTCCTACAATGCAATTGTGCATTCTCCATCTACAGCAAAAATAAAAAATTACAAAAGAAAAACCTAAGTATTCCTGTCAAAGTAAATGTGACCCTGGTTTCCATGCCTCATTTTCATATTTAGGGTTCAAGAAGTTTGATCCGTAAAAACTTATGCAAAATCTATCGTCTGTTCTAGCAGAATAATTGATTATTGTATTTCCTGTATTTAAACATTGTAAGGTCAATAATTTTTTTATTACATTCTTACTATTATAAATTGTTTTTCTGTCAGAGAGATCTTCACAGTATTATGAATGCATTTTACGATGCATGTTCTGAAGAGGTTTTGTTTTTCAGATGTTGCTAAATTTGCATAAGAAGAGTTGGATGGAAGGTTTGACGCTTCAGGACTACAGTGAACATTGCAAACTCAATGAAACAGTAGTGAAGGAGATGTTAGAATTAGCTAAGAATTACAACAAGGTATTCATATCCCATAATGGTAGTGTAACTGCAGCTGTGTTTATGAAGTGAAGAAATTTATTACTTAATTTTAGAAGTAAGAGGTTGATTATCACAAGCTTTATTCAGAATGACTTGTAAAGGACTAGACTATAAGAACTAAATAATTGTTGCAGGAACTCTTTTGGACTTTGGTGGTTATTTGATCGTATAATCTGTTTTCAGCAAAGAGTTTCTTGGGATTTCGTTAAATTAGGCACAAGTGTGGCTTTAATGGCCTTGTGGAGACTGTATTTCTTATTAATCAACTATGTATCATTTCTATGTGAAGTTGCCTGTTAGCTCTTCAGGCTTTGCCACCTGACTTTTTGCCTTAAACTAGCAAAGAGTTTAATTACATGTTTTGCTTTGAAATGTGAGTAATCAGATAAACTTTGTATTTTTACTTAGTGAAGAGAATATAAGATTCCGGTAGATCAAAATAAGCAGTTGATTGTATTCTTCGTTCCTTCAGTTAAGGACTACTTGACCAGGATAGCAGAATAAAGGTTATTTATCTGTATCATTCCAGTAGATAGATAGTAAGTATTTAGAACAGATTCTAGAGCCCAATTCAATGTTCTTTTTAGATAAAGAAACTATTATTGGTGTTGTAAGAAAGAGGAATCACAGTTATTTGTACTGTTTTAATACTGGCACTTACACTTAGAAATATTTTTTATAAATACTAGATCTCAACAGGCAATCTATGAGTAGTAAGCATGCCAGTCATTCTTGATGAGTGCTATTTTTTTAACTTCTTAGGAGTACTTAAAAACAAAATTCAATATTATATTCGCTAGTTAAGTTAGTGAATTTACTTTATAAAGATACTGTTGTAAGACAACAGAACACTATAAAAATGTATTAAGATGTGACTTTAAACAGTATAAAAATTTATTGAGATCAAACCTCCAGTAGTTGAAACAATGTAGGTAATGTTATTTTTGGTTCTGCTTTACTAGTTTAACTATATTCAACTGTCTTTAACTATTGATACCGCTCATTTAAGATTTTTGTTTAAAAATAGTTTTGTGAATATCTGGCAAGAAAACCATGCATGAGTATTTGCCTTGATCTTTTGCACTAACACTTAGTAATTAAAACCACCTCTGCTGAAAAGCTGAAGTACCTTTCCTTTTGACTTTCTGAAATGTGTTGCTGTTTGATTTTTTTTCTTTTTTTCTTTTTTTTTGAGAAAGAGAATTATATTTTGAGAATCTTGTGGCTTGGGGAAAAAGTAAATGAAATCTGAAACACTGACCTTTTCTGTGTTTCTTTCACAGGCTGTTGAAGAAGAAGATAAGATGACACCTGAACAGCTGGCAATAAAAAATGTTGGCAAGCAGGTGAGGTGTGATGAATTAGAGTGAGGTGGAATGATATGCTTCGTTCATTCTAAATATTAATTTTTTTTACACATGCGTAGGTGATTTTAGTTCTACGTGCAAGATATTCTCAACGCTCCAAATAATGAATTTATTTTTGTTGAAGATTGTTGTGTAAGGAACAAGGCTTTTTGACTATAGGTGACCAGCAGAATATCTGCAAGTCGTTTTCTACCTGCATTTGTATTACATGCTGAGGAGCAGTGTTGAGATTTGGTAAATTTTTTTCTTTTTTTTTTTTTAAACTTCTTTCCAAGAAGAGGCATAAAGATATGCAAGTCTATGTCAGAGAGGCCAAAACTGTGGAGACTTTTAAGTGTTGTTTATACATTATCATGGCTGAAGAGCCAGCTCACCCCTATCCTCAGTTCATGAACACAGTCAGTGCTTAGTTCCAATACACACATATGCAAGTAAGCTGCATTGCTTTGTATTGCTGTTGAAGGAAGACAGTTTAGGACCATAGCTGAAACTGAAAACACCTACTCAATTCATTCTGTCCCTTTGCAATGTCAGGATATAATGTCTTTATAGAAGACTCGACAGAAAACTATTTCTACGTTTGATTTCAACATAAAGGTTGAGGAAACGTGCTTTGGTGAGGGAGAGGAGAGAAAAACAAGTTTGTAAGAGGTTGTGTTCAAATTCAGGAAGGGAATGGAAACAAGAAATAGCTTTAAAAATATCCAGTGTGTCCTGAAAGAACCAGTATTTATTGTATTTCTAGTAGCAGTAGAAGAATTTAAAGGATTCTGGATTGCTCTTATGTGTCAGCTTCTAGCAGCTATGTCATAACACATCTGCCCTATTGTTCAGTCACTCGTGTATTTCTGTAGCATTCAGAACAATGGAGTTTATGCACACCTACACATACATAAATACATATATAAAATAAAACATGTAAGAAGGGTTGTATCTTAAGGATTATGATGTTATCTCAAACAGAACTTGAGCTTCACGAGTTGTTTAAATCATTATGCATACCTAAAAAAACCCAAAAAACTATTTTTATACAGTTCTTTAAAAAGAAAAGATATTTTTTCCTGGTAAAATTATTACATTTTCTTTAAATTACAAAATGGTTCAGTTAAGTAATTTCCATGTGGTTTTTTTATGCAACTTATATAAAAAGCTTTGTAAACAAACAGCTGCTCACAATAGGGATATTACATTATTAGGCTGCATAATTTGCTAGGAACAGAGAGAATATTGGAGAACTGTATGATCTTTGAAAATGAGTTATTTAAGAAGGACAGCTTAACACATATTTTCTAGTAAACTTTTATGTAAACTTAGATGAGTTCATTACATTTTTGACTAATTCTTTTTTTAAAAAGTTAAAATTCCCACACATGATTGTCTTGTATATTTTAATTTCTTCACACACAAGAGTGCTACAATAATACTAGAGTAAAGTTTAGAGATGTTTTTTAAATGTGCCTGACAATTTTGCAGTATTTGGAGATTAATTACTTAGTCTCAATTCTGAAACTAAGGAAGTGCATGAGTATGGCTTTCAACCAGAAATAATGCAGATGCCCACAAATGCCTACATCAATTGAGTAATAGTGTGTGGGGATGTGTATTTTCAGAACGCTGCTTAGGCTTAACATTAATTTTTTCAGAACATTTGAACATAGCATTGTGCATTTTTTCATTTTTTTGTGGGTATAAATATGCTAATTTTCTTGCCGTCAACTATTCAAAGACTGTGTTAGATCATGCTTGAGTCTTTACAGGATTAGAACACACATTTGTACAAAGATCTGAAAACAAATTGCAATGTACCAGAACTAAGATTAAAATATTGGCCTTAGTGAGATGCAATAAATTCCACATATTGTGTGTTGTCCTTAAAACTCACAGCTGTCATGGTTACTCTTCAGATGCTGGATAGAAATTTACTTCCTAAACCTGTCCTCAACTTACCTGAGTAATAGTATGGACTAATAAAATCTTACTCATAGAAATTCAGTCATTTGCTAGGTCTTGTTAGAATGAAAAATTAAGGAGCGTTACTGGCCTGTGTTCCTTAACTTACAGTCGTCTTAAATAGACCTGAAGTAAATGAAATCCTTCAGAGATGTGTTTCAGTCATTTCTCTCATGTATTTCAGGACCCCAAACGTCATTTAGAAGAGCATGTGGATGTGCTGATGACCTCAAACATTGTCCAGTGTTTAGCTGCTATGTTGGATACAGTTGTATTTAAATAACCGATTTACTGTTTGTGATGCTTTCTGTGTATATTTGTTTATTGTTTCTAATACTCACAAAACAGAGACTGTTGAGGCTGTATTTGATTAAACAGAGACATCTGACTTCATTTGCAATGTAAGTGCAGCACTATAACACCTTTCAGTCTCTAATTGTGCAGTTGCTTCAGTTTCTTTATGTCAGGGTCTTTACAGATTCCAAAGCATTCAAGAACACAATGTGGGCAAAAATGTATTACATTTTCATTTAATATTTGGGGAAAAAATCAGTAGTACATATATATTTTGATTGTTGCAACATAATAAAAATACATTTACAAACCTGTCTTAAGTTCTGGAAGGCCTTTTTTGAGAAAGGATGGTGGGAATTAACAGTGTAGGAAAAGTGTTGGTAAAGGTTTATTTCTACCCACTGTAAAACTACTGAGATATGAATTGCTAGGACAGCAAAAATTCTCTAATGAAATTTGGCTCCCATTGATTACCAGATACTCTTAATTGAGATTAAAAAAAAAAAAAAAAAAAATCTAAAAAATTGTGGTAGCACTGAATTCTGAGGATGTACAAAAATCAAAATGCTGAAATTTCCCCTGCCAGCTCCCTTTCAATATTATTCAAACCTTAATATCCACAGAAGACAATTGACCTTAAGAAAATGAATTCAGTTATGCTGATAACTGAATCACACAACTCTCACAAGCAGTGTCATAAATAGCAGTATTCTGAGAATAAACATTAAAGTGATAGAGGCTGTTCTAGGTTACATGAACCCTCCCTCCTGCAAAAGAGAACGTATGAGAGTTGTCCGTATATATAAATATATGGAGAGAGTCCCAACTGGAATATGACATTTAAAACCATTTCACTGACTAGAGAGGGAAACACTCCCAGGAAGGCAGGTGTGTTGGCTGCTTGGTTTTAAGCAGGCAAAGCCAAATAACTGGGTTTGGGGAGTGACTTTGGGTTTTGGGCAGGGGGTTGGTTGGGGTTTTTTGTTTGGTTGGATTTTAAGTATTGGTACTTTAGCTGATTTGATTCTTTTGTCTGGGCAGAAGTGTCCTCTTTCTGTGTCACTCACAATATTTTGTTTATGGGATTTAGAAAAAAAAAAGGCAACAATTGTGGCAGGCAAATATTTTAAAACTAGATACACCTTTTTGTGTTGAAGATGACTTTTTTAAAAGTGATTTAACTTCTTACTTGCATAGTAAAGCATAGCCCATAAAATTGTCTTACCTTCCACTTTGTGCCCAGTAATTTTCTATTCACTTACTCAATACCATTCAAAGGTTTTTCTTTTGTTTGGAATTTCTTACTTAGGCCTTTTAATTTACTATTTTAGAGTAACTCTCTCTCAAAGTATATTTAGCTTGCATTTACTTCAGAGGGAAACATGCAGATTTTTGCAGCTGCCCTCCTTATGGCCTTCCCTCTGCCCCCACAGTAGGCAGTAGAATATCAGACTGGGAAAATGGAGACATACCAAACCACATTTGCCTGCATCTAGTTAAATGGAAGTGCTTTCTGGCAATTCGCACTAAAAACCTGCGTATCACTGAGGAAGGCTGTATTTGGGCCTTGCCGCTGTCCGATGTGTGCATACACCACTGCACCCCAGGGTGAGACAGGGCAGGAGCTGACTGGGGGACCTGCCCTGGGGCTCGTTCTGCTTCCCTGCCGCTATCTACTCCCACGCACACGTGTAACACCAAGATGGAGATGTAGTTTGGCAGGTCGTGGGTAACATGGCACTGCAGAACAGGAGAGAAGCTATTGCAGCGCTGCAATATATACATGCATGAAAGGCCGGTATAAGCAGGGAGACAAACCAGTGAGTCTTGCATATTGTAAATTAATTTTGACAAATGTACCTCTTGCAGAGGGTAGCTGAAGGGAGTTTGCTGGAAATGCAGATCTCCTGTAGTATGAGCTTGTGCTGTGGTACCCTGCTTTCTATCCACTCCTCAGTTTGAGTTGGAGGCACAATTTTCCATTTACCAAGATGTTTCATGAATAATCAAAAGGCTGTTTTTCGGGGCATCTTTCCTCATTTTTCTCCAGTGCTTTAGGAACTACACAGAGGATTTGGAAGAATTTGTGCATGCAGTAACCTGAAAAGCAGCAGCCCATATACCATCGTGGAGGAAGAAAGAGGTTTTCAAGCAGCTGCCTTCTGAGCCTCCAGCCGCAATGGAGCAGACCTTCATTAGCAGCTTGACCCCTCGTCACCTGTCAGCATGAAGGACGGGCATATTGTATTAGCAAACCTCTCTCCTTCTTTCTGTGATGATTCTATAACACCACCTGCCATTGCATATCCCCCTATTATACCAGTTTAGGAGTTGTGCACTGAAGATTTTTGGCATATATTAGCACTTCCATGTGATTGGCAGTATACCACTGAATTCATTGCAGCTCTGCATCTATATGGGTGTAGCTCTGTAATTCAGGGCAGCATTTCCCAGGGTTTATCTGTGTTTCAACCCATCTCCTGCCCATATAAGTCCATTACCTTTCTGTCAGTTTGAAGCAGGGAAAGGGAAGGGTGAGCACACTGGTGAAACAACTGTCGGAAGCATTAGTTAGAACTCATATTAATAAAATTATTTTCTTAGCACTGAAAGGAGAAGGTGTAGTACAGAAAGTTGCACGCGCTGTACCACCCGATTGCGAGTAAAATGGTGAACTGCTTGCTTTTTGCTTCATAAATGATTTTATTAGAATAATTTCCTTGCAGAGAGTGTGTGTATGATGGCTTCTATGAAACACCAAATAACTGAACTAGCTCACGGTTAAGCAACAGACAAACTAAATGGCCATGGAATTTGAGAGCGTTGAAATACGCATTCTGACAAGTCATCCTGGTTCTAGTCTTCTCTGGGTTTGAGTTTGTAAAGTTTCAGCCTGGCTTCAGATGATTATACGCTGGTCTTGGTTTTATTATGTGATGATCCAGGCTGCATTAACTATCGGTGGAATTTGAAGCCGGCTGCTGGTGTCACCTAGAAGGAGACGCAATCAGTAAAATACCTGAAGTCCAAAGCGTTAAGGGGAAAATACGAAGAAAAAAGAAAGAAGAGAGCTCCTCCCCGGGCAAAAAAACGGTGCTTTTAAAAACTCACAGGCTTGCCGAGGAAGGGAAATTGAGCTGATGCTGGGCAGAGGCGGGGGCGGCAAGCGAGTCCCCTGAACTCTTCAGGCGCACCTTCACGCCTGGGAGGGTCCCGCGCCCAATTAGCCGGAGGCTCGCACGGACGCGCCGCGGGGTCCGCCGGCCGGTCCCTCCCGCTCAGAGGGTGCT
>NW_009188284.1:2589-33232 GCF_000690835.1 Fulmarus glacialis | reverse complement strand
AGATGACCTTTAAAGGTCCCTTGCAACCCTAACTATTCTATGATTCTATAATACTTAGGGAGATCTTTGGCCTAAATTCACCTTATCTAAATGTAGACATTTAACGGCAACAAATGATCAAAGAGCCTGGTCATCAAGGGCAAGAGACAACATGCTTCAAACTTCAGGTGACCTAAATCTCTAGATTGTCTCTCTTCTAGGTTGACTATCCTCTTAACTTCATGCTATGGTTAGACTTCTAAAGCCAGATAGATTGAATTCAACTCTGTACTGGCAGTTGGTCTACGGCAAGGAGGTTAAAAAGATGTGTAGAGAGGACCATCACATAAGCTGGAATTCTTTGATTTTCTGTAGACTTTTTAGTTTATGGGAGCAGCAGTCTGGGAGTGCAGCATAATTTGTCTTTGCAAAAGGTTTTTGTTTTGTTTCAGATTGTTTTATACTTGCTACTGTTATTTTATAATTTCAATAGTCTTATTAAGCGTTTAACTTAATAAGAATAAATAGCAATAGACATTGAAAGCTGGGAGCTTTACCCACTGCTGACCTTAGAAAAAATACATCCAGGCAAGCATAGGATAATATTGTGAAAGAAGTTTGCATGACAGAAAGTTTGACAAATAAAATAAAAGAATTGTGTTATTTAGCTGTCAGATATGACTAAAAGTTCATGTAGAATATTACTGCCAATGTCAGTTATAATACTAATCAAGGCAATGCAAATAGGTAGCTATTACTTTTTTAAGTACAATGTACTGAAATTACAGCCTCAGCAGGTGGTCTTCAGTTAATAGAAAAAATATAGCAGTTTTTTTATTTTATTTTATTAGTTTCTTTGTATTTCACTTTGAAATAACTATGTCATCTCCTCAAAATATAAAGGCATTTCTACTGTATTTACAGAACTCAGAATGATTTAGATTTTCTAAACACATAGCAGGAGTCATTCTAAGTGCATGTAGTCTCAATAACTTTTGTTGGAGCTATTATCTTTATTCTGGTCTGTCAGTGATTAATATAAATTTATATAACAGTCCTGAGAGCTGGAGCTAGCTCTAAAGCCTTCTTCCTGTCAAATAAGTATTGCAAGTAAGATTCACATTTATCTGTTGTCCCAACTGG
Source organism: Fulmarus glacialis (assembly GCF_000690835.1). Classification (NCBI taxonomy): domain Eukaryota; kingdom Metazoa; phylum Chordata; class Aves; order Procellariiformes; family Procellariidae; genus Fulmarus; species Fulmarus glacialis. The sequence continues at coordinate 32,110 of NW_009188284.1, read as the reverse complement.
ACCACCGCAGTAAAGCAGTCCAGAGAACCTTGGAGACCCACGGGAGGAAACTTGGTGGGCGAAGCAGATGGGTGCCATCGGCTGCAACCCCTGCGGCCGGGGAGAGCGGGGGGAGTGTGTGTCTGTGTGTATGTGCATGCATGTGTGTATGAAAACAGTTTGAGATTGGTTAGCAAATTTGCAGGTATGTATCAAGGTTTCAAGTGTCCAGTATTTTGGTTTATATTTTGAATTTTTTATTTTCCTCATAAGTGTATAGTTCTCTGATTAATTATTACCTGTTAATTATCAGCCGTTAATAAATCAATACAACTCTTCAGTCCGGAAGGATTAAAGGCTGTGAACTGAACACTTCTTTCTCTGCAAGAACTAACCTCTACAGCCCAGAGCCACTAGTGAGGGCAGTGAAGCACTGAATCCCCTGGTTTCCTGTGCTGTGGAGCAGTGGTCTAAACATGCATGTATTCAGGAAAAATGTTTAGACTAAAGCTTATTTTAAAGAAAGCTTATTTTAAAGATCTTTGCTTCACTTTTGAAAGAAAAGTAGGCACACACTAGTAGAATAATGTTGTAGGCTTTGAGTCCTGAATTATTTTGAGCATACAATCCTATCTCAACATGACAGGATTTACTTTTTGCCAATATCCAGCTCTAGCTTCCCACATATGAGCTAAGCTTTTGGGGCTTCAGTTTTGAGGCATCCTCTTCTTTCCATGAAAACCTTGGCACTTAATGCATTGATCTGCCTTACACTGTGGAGAGAAATGTTTCAATGGTTAGATCACATCTTGGTTTTGGCCCTACTTTTCTCATGCATGCCTAAAGTTAGTAGAGTAATAGGAAATTGTTATATAACAAGAATGATGTGAGCAAGATCTGCCTCAAGAAATTAAAATTTAGCTTTTGATTGGTAGAAGCAATGTGTCTAAGCCATTTTAAAAATATAGATGAAGTGTCTGGCAAGTTGAAAAACAATACTACCAAATATAACTTACAGTTTTTCACATGCTTAGAAAAAAAGGCATGATGAATTGACCTTTAGTCAATTGAATTGACCTTTAGTCAAGTCAGCTAAATATCACCTACACAGAGAAAAAGACAAATCTTTAAATTATGCTCAGTTGAAAATAGAGATGTCTCATTTATATTTTCATTTTTACAACATAAGTGGTACTTTAATGGTGTTCCAAGTCTTTCCCAGGCACTTAAAGTATGTACTTGAACTAAACTTTATTTTTCATATATTTTGAGAAATAAATTATTCTCCCTTCAGGTTAACAAGTTTCTGACAAACTATTATGCACAAAAGTTCATGGTTTTCATTTTTACAAGGGCTTCTAGCAAAGTACCAAAATCATATAAAGAACTTTGGATGACAAGAGTCCTCTCTAAGTCTGAATATCCAAGTGCACAGAGATCAATAGAAAGGAAAACATGTATCGTTTGAGCTCTATTATTAAAACTCCAGTTTCTAAGCATTAAACAGTTAGTGCTCATGCATCTTTCCAGCCTAAATGCAAAGCCTGCTTGAAGGAGAGAAGTTAGTATAATGCAGAAAATTGAAAATCTGTGTCCTCAACTGTGCAAGATTACAAAACTTATCTTCTTTCTAAAATCTGCTTCACAAAGGTTTTTCTTGTTGTTGATACAATTGACAGTCCATAGAAAGAACTTATTGATCTTTTCATTGGAAACAATTCAATGAATAGATTTTCAGCTCTTCACAACTTACCATGCTTAATGCAACTAAGCATGTTACGTTTAACCGGTATGAAAGTTTTTAGCAGTATTTGGGTCCACTGTTGAGATACCCATCCTAAGAAGATTATCTCTAGAGGATCCTCAAGTAAAATTTTGGTCTTGACTGGTCAACAGCAATTCAAGCCAAGATTTCACCTACAGTTTGGAAAGTGCCATTTGATATTAATGGCAGACTGATCTAATACATATGCTCTGATTTTAATTTTGAATCCAAGGTTTAATACTTTTTCAAGCAAGAGAAATATGCAAATGATTTTATGATTCTCATAAAAGGGTAATATTTTGGTGATACATATAGTAGCAGTGATCAGATGATTTAGGACTGCCTGGGAAAGGTGGATTGTTTGTTTGTTTGTTTGTTTGTTTTCTTAGATAAATAATCTACAATTTCAAAATAAAATATGAAAAAGGTATGGAGTTGGTGAAGAGGGACAGGAACTTTGCTTGAAGTCCATCAAAATTTTTTTGTTGTATGGCATACAATACAAAGAAAAAATAATATAAATTATACTGTATTATTATATTGCAATCAATGAAAAAAAAAAATCATATACAAAGGAAGAGTCTAAAGATATTCCCCCAAAAGGCTGAAATGAGATTTTTTTCTCTTTATCATACTTTTAATCAGTTTTACTTTCTGAAAGATACGATCTTAAAATCTGTGTACCTATGTGAAAATGAGTGTTTTCGGAGAATCATCACTTTCTGGCAGGAAAAGAATTCTCTCTGGCCTGCTTTTTGGGTCATTTTTACCCCAGCCATGTCTGTCATGCTCACAGTGGTTTTCATTCTCTCATACCATCTCGTATCTCTCTTGTCTTACTTCAATCCGAGTATTCCCTATTGGCAGGGCTAATGTTTCGCATCTTTTGGATGATGGACTTTGTCAGAGCATCATTGGTGAAAAACCTTCATTTTGATCAGTCATACACCTCTGTGTACACATTTCTGTGTTGTCAGATTTGACTGCCCCTTCTTTTCTCAACATCCGACCACAGTACAACTTTTTACCTCGTATTACAGTGATATGGCGTAGTGACCCGGAGTGAGGGATTTTCCCTTCTGCAGCTGTTACTTTTCAGTGCTCCTGATGCTTAGTGATAGCTTGTTTGCACCCAGCTCTTTTTTTCACGGAATACACAAGGCCAGTGTACAAACGGACTGTCTGAGCAGCAACTTTTAGCTGAAAAAATATTTATTTACACACAGCTTTGCTATTGTCATTTAAATATACCAATTTATACAACTTTAAGTCCTCTGAAGAGTAAAAAAGTAAACAAGATAAAAAACCCCACAAACTTTGGGTTACATCACCAGGGAAATTTCCTGAAGTCCTTGGCTAGGGTAGGTAACTTAGGGGTTAACTTAGTAACCATGTTATCAAGATCACGACACAGTTGTCTGGCGTTCTCATAGTGTTTGCTGAAAATATTTTACCTTTTCATCGAACAAAGTAATGGTCTTTCTGATAGCATTCAGATGCAATATCATGCTGATTTATTGGAGTATCTCCTGAATTAAAATGCTTACTTATGTCATTAAGGAAATGAGATTATGATAAACTGAGGTGCTTGTGACATGGATCATTGTGCTTATGATCAATATCTCAGTCTTGTAGAATTTGCCACTCCCGCAGAAGACATTTGTACATGCCAATTACAACCTATTAAGGTGTCATTTCAAGCTAGTTTATTGCAAATTCGTTAATATTAGCTGTTTCAGAGATTTTAGTGTAAAACGACACATACATCAATTTCAAAAAGTGAGATACTGAAAGATGAGTGAAATAACATGCATGCAGCACAGTGTTAAAAAAACCCTAACCAAAACAAAACACCTACATATTTTTACTGATGGTTAAACAACAATTTTTATGAAAATCATGAGGTGTATGCAATATGGTTAACAAGAATACACACATATAGCCTACATTAAGTTTGCAGACAGAGGGAAAAATATGATCTTTTAAAGTGAGGATTTCTTTCCCTTTCATAGGTCTAATTATCATGCTTTGGTTCTTTGGAGAAAGAAGGTCATGTTGTGAGAAAAAACAGTTATCAGACTAGGTAGTGGAAGCATCTGTGATAGCTGAGTTTAGCATATGTGACTATTACAGAAAGTCTAATAAATTATTTTACAGAGCAATTTCAAAGGGAAAGTGGTTGATTAATGAATTTTATAAACTTGAGAAATACTTTCATAAGGTCATGTTGTGATGCTGTTTTCCTTCTGTTACAATGGATATAAAATAACACCTTTCAAGTACAGCCGCATATAATTGACTACATTGATAACAATGGGGCATATTGTGCCAAACCTTTCATTTCTTTTCCCTTCAGAATAATACAATATGACCATGAACAGCAGACAGAGAGACTGCTTGTCAATTTATACAGAACTAATACTTATTGTTTTAAGCAATGAAAATTTACATTTTAAGACTGAAAACTTCGGTATTTAAACATAACAGGGAATAAAACAAATTAGATGGTGACAGAATTTAAAAAAAAAAAAAAGTCATCATCTTTTTTATTTAAGATTAATTTTTAAAATTTAAAATCCATATGTCCATCTATCCAGCCAGCCAGTCATTTTAATTATTATTCTTATTTCATCGTTTTTCTTTTACTGCTTAAATGCAATTATTGTCCTGGCAAGTTATTCATCCACCTGTTAGCTGAGATAATAGTACTCACAGCAAAATAGTTATGCATTGACTGTTGTGTCTTTGCAATACTAAGATTAAAGACCCCAGAAATATTTTAACTGTTAATATCTATAGGAGACAGAGCTGAGATAAAAGACAAAAAAACTCCATATACACAGTCTCAGTGCAGGCTGAGACATAATGCTTTGATTTTGGAGAACAGACTGTCAGTAAACAATGGTAGACTAATCAGGGTTTTACCATATTGCATTCTTGTCTCCAAGCTATTTTGCAGGTGGATTTTACAATTTTATAGAGTGCCCTTATGGCTTAGTATGCATTATCCTTGTTAGACCAACATTTTCACCTACATATGTTACATACAGGTATGTCTTGACAATAGTGCCTCTCAAAAGTCCTTTGTAAGGTCGTCTTCCATTTCTGGAAGCTGAGTTTCCATTTGCTTCAGAAATCTTCAAACTCAGTTTCTCATATGATAATTTGGTCTGAAGTTTTCTCTTTAATTTTACCCTAAGGCTAAGCTGTATTCTGTGGTTGGTTTTATTGATTTTATTTTAAGGCATCTTAGGATACTTGCATATCTAAAGTGCTATCTAAACAATTATTGTATAGTAAAAATTAACACTAGATACTAGTGCAGCCCTTTTTTGCTGTATCCTTCCTTTGTTCTCTGCCTTTTTGTGGCACTAGTTCCTCAAATTCTTACTTCTGGCTAAATAGCAAATACCTGCTTCAACATTTCTGTGTCAGATAGGTACAGAAAAATGCAGAGGAGTACAGATTACAGAGCAAATATAATTTCTCAGCCCTAAGGTGGGCTGAGAAAAGGAATCCATCAGAGATTAAGACAGAATCTGCAGCACAGACTTAAGAAATGTTTTCATGCTGATTGCTTTCTCTTTTATCTTCTCCTCTTCTGTTTTTTCCTTATTTATCTATTAGCAGTTTTACCATGCAGAATACCAATAAAACAGTATTTAATGAAATCTCAGACGTCTTTGGAAGTGATGCATCAGCAACCTAGGTTACTCTATTACAAGTGCTGACCCCAAAATGTAGAGACTGAGAGCTAAAATTAAAAAGCACAGCAGTTCAACTTCAGTCCTGTTCAATGTATCATTGTTCTCGCTATCTTGTATACAACTGGTATCACTTAATCAAGTAACTCAAGTTTAAGAGTGTATTAAGGATCAATTTAAAGAACCTTTCATAAAGATACACTCCTCCATCTAAATGCTTTCTTCACATACTCTCTTTTTTTTCCAAAACTCCAAAAGGTTTAAGAAAGAATTTACCCGAGCATACTGCCTTTCCATCCATAAACATTCCATTCTCAAACATTACAGGTATGATCCTTGTAGTTCAAACTGACTCTTTCATTATGTTGGCTACCCAAATTGCAGGAAATAATTCTGAGGCTCTGTTGTTTCTGATGACCAGTAAAGGATTATGAGAATGTTTCCATGACATTTACTAAATGTAATGTGAAATTTTCTAATAAGTCATAAGTAGTAAATACAGAATAAATCAGTTCTATGGTTAAAGATGCCAAGGAAGGTCATGAAACAAATTCCAGTGGTAGCTTGCTATGTCAAGGCATAAGAATATTAAGTAGATAAAGCTAAAATAAATAAGAGTTAGCAGGAGAATCTTGTTTTAAGAAGTAACTAGAGCATGCAAAGATTTGAAGACATATACGTGGGTATACACTTAAGTCTGTTTTGACTTTACACTGGATCTAACAATGGGCTCTACATAGGAGAAATAGCAAAAGAAATGATTGTCATAGCGTCATAGAATCATAGAAAGGTTTGGGCTGGAAGGCACTTTTAAAGATCATCTAGTCCAACCACCCTGCCATGGGCAGGGACATCTTGCACTAGATCAAGTTGCTCAAAGCCCCATTCAACCCTGAACACTTCGAGGGATGGGGCATCCACAACTTCTCTGGGCAACCTGTTCCAGTGTTTCACCACCCTCATTGTAAAAAATTTCTTCTTTATGTCTAATCTAAACCTACCCTCTTTCAGTTTAAAATCACTGCCCTGTCACTATGGGCCTTGGTAAAAAGTCTTTCTCTGTCTTTCTTACAAGCCCCCTTTAAATGTTGAAAAGCTGAAATAAGGGCTCCCTGGAGCCTTCTCTTCCCCAGTATGAACAACTCCAACTCTCTCAGCCTTTCCTCATTGGATAAGTGTTCCAGCCCTTTGAATAATTCCCCTTCACATCAGCCCTCTAATCATTCCCCTTTGTTCAAGTATATATTTTGCAGTCACCAGGCTTGTAAGAGTGTCTTTGAAGAGAGTTCTTCACTCATGTGAAGTGCCATCATGCTTTTCCAGCCAGGAACCTGTGAACTAGAATATTTTATTTTGGTAAGAGTAATCTGTCTTGGTTTGTAATTGGCCTACTAATAGTCTTTTTCTAATGATCAAGGCTGAAAAAAATGTGGAAGCATACTGTCTATCCCTCTTTCCAGAAATGTGCTCTGAATCTCGCAAGCTCCTCCTGGTTGTACTATATACGTGCTCATTTCAGTTTCTGGTCATACTATATATGTGCTCATTTCAGTTTGGAAACATCTAGAAATGTCCTAATGACAACCTACATACAATGTTGGCACTCAGAATCAGAACTGAGCTGAAGAAGGCCGGATTTCCTCCTCAGTAATTTTTGTTTCCTTTTACATTTCTTTAATAGTTTTCAATTTTAGGCAGTGAAGCAATTGAGGCAATTTCATCAACAGTCATTTTACCATGCCCTTCTCTCTATATATATTTGTGATACCTTTCTGCTAAACAACGTACAGTACTACTTCTGCATCTAATTCTCTTGTTCTTTTTCCCAGTCATTCCAGAACATAACATTGTATCCTAACAGTATTTTCCCCATGGCTCACATTTCTCATATAACATCTTAAACCTGGCAGCATACTTACCTTGCTGTGAATGGAAGGGCTTTGTCCTGTTTTGTATTGCCCTTGCAATGGGGACAAGGCTCTGCTGTGGGCTTTTAGCAGCAGAGAGCTGCATCCTCTTTGAAAACTCTGTAATGTTACAGCCTCTCTCTGAATGTAAAGGAGATGAGAAGAGGAAATACAACGCTGTACTGGGAATGTACATTGATGAATACGATGCCGTTGCTGGAAGCAGAAGAGTAAAACTTGTTTTCTTCCTTTCTTTTCCCCCTGTTGCCACCTTTCCTACTTAATATATACCTGCAGTCAGGTCTACATGTGCAGGCACTTTTCCTGGCATAGAGAGAATTTAGCCCTGCTTGAAAATGAAAGAGGATGAGGTTTGGTAACTTACACTCAGTGGGTGGAAGAAGGAAATGTGAAGGATGGGGATGTTAGGTTACAACAGTAGGGCATGCAGCTTCTAAGATGTGTTAGTTCAGTTTGTTCACTGTTTTACTCAGAGACTTGCTTCCTGTAGGTGTTTTAGATTGGTACCATTTTTACAGCAAATAGTTAATGAAGACCAGAATTTGTCTGGCTATCATACAGCCCCTTGAGGACCTTATGCTTGTTATTTGAAGAACAGCATATTTCAGGAGCACTATTCCTATTGTAACCATATCTGTAATACATATATGAACTATAGCTCAGGTTGCCCAAAGTTGTTGAATTTAAAATGGAAATATTAAGATCTGAAAATGGCCTATTAAAGGTGGAGGTCCTTTTGATAACTTATATCTGGATTTTAGTTCTGAACTCCCTCTAAACTCAGGTCTAGTCAGATATGAGGTTAGGTCAAATCATCTTTAATTCATTTAAACAGTACATAGAAAAGAGATATCTACTGTCTATCTTCTGCATGACCTTGTTTTGTCATTTAAACATGAGACTCTTTATTTTAAAGATCTGTAGGACAGCCCTAATGTTCTACAGTATAGCGGTATAATTTTGATTAGGTGGATGTACTGCATGGAAGAATATAATTAGGCTAATTTTCTCGTTTAACTATTTATTTATTTATTTATAAAATATCTGCAGTCTACAGTATGTCTGCTGGTGGGTAATTGAGGGATGAAAGCAAATATTCTTTTATTTTTATATTGAAGGAAGACTACTAAACAGTGTCTATGTGAGACAGACAAACACAGCACAAATAACAAAAAAGAATAGAACACCACAACCAATTTCCGAGAAATCATGAAAACGTGATAATGAAACACTTCAGTCATAAGTATACCCTTAAAAACATATGGTAGCAGACCCCTGAGGAGTTTTGGCTAACTCAGGTGTAATATTTATTTGAAGGACCTTTGCTACCTTCTGAAGCAATATAAGTAGCATGTCTTTGACAGCTGGGATATATGACTGTCTGTCACACAAACAACATAACACAGCAAAGCTGCTAGGGTAAATGCAGATGTGACATAAGCAAGGCTGTGATGGAAGGAGAAGGGACAATTTCAGATTATCCTGCAAAAAAACCCTGGTTGATCTAGGAATATTAAGATTTAAAAATATAGCTTTGTGTTTTGAAGGAGAGAAACCTCTTTTGCTTAATCACATCTAAAAGAAAGAAATAAGAAAAAATCTGAAAATTATTATCCATCATCGAGACTGATTTTTGCCTCCAACCAGCTAGTTTTATGAGATTCTACATCCAGAAAGCTGATTTGCTCTATTCCCTGGGCAAAACAGTTGCTGTTTTCTCCTACTACCTATTAATTTGACCTTTGTTATTTCTCTGTTTCTGTTTCTGTTTTACTTTCTGCCCATCAGCCCTTCATGTTTAGATGAATATTTTTGGGGTCAGGAACCAGCTTTTTTCCCCTGTTTTTGTAGAGTGCCTAGCATGATATGTCCTAGTTCTAGGCAGTACAGTATTATCTTTACTGTTGTCAGTTTCACTGTCCATGTCCTTTCTTACAGTATTGTTTGAGTGGGAAGTCCTTACTCAGAAAAGTAGAGAAGTGGAAGTTTTGACACTTTTTCTCACATAGAAGCAAATAGCCTGCTCTCTAATGGTTATCTACTGTTATTCTAGTCACAGTTTGAAGTAGGCTGAGCTAGGAACATAAGAACCACAAGTTCTTGCCATTGCATAAAACTGTGTAAAGGACTTCTGATTGCTTCTCCTGCCAAGAGTTCTGCCTCCTCTCTGTAGCACAAGGTGTCTCTAGAAGAAAGTTTGACTGTGCTAACACGGTCTGTTATCTCTGGCCTTAACATGGGACTGACCTTGAGTGTGTAGGTATACGTGCATGCTTGTATATTTGCCTGTAATATTTTTCCATGTCCTTTACTTTCCTGTGATGCTCAGCTTCATGGGCCTTCATAGAAGGGAACAGAGCAGTATTTTTACACTGTCTAGCTTAAAAATCAACCCAGTACAATCAAGATCGAGGATTCTGGGCCCTCGAGCACTATTTCTATTTCAATAATAAATATATATCTGGGGGAGGTAAGATCCGATTGATTATTTTAGAGCAGGCTGTCAGACTTGCTATTCCTTGAAAAGGCATATTCCTAATGAAGGCAAGAATGCACTGACAAAGAACTACTTGTCTTCTGGAATAAAGATGTCAAAAATAAGAGACAAGAAGAGGATGGATATATATGGCTCTCTGTTATGCTAATTCTTCTGTTTGATAATAAGGGCAGAAGGAAGCAAGGAAGTAAACTGGCAAACAAGAGTATTCCAGGAAGACTGATGAGGGGCAAACACAACTACAGCTTCAAATCATTGAAGAGAAGCAAATAATAAAGAAAATCGTAATAACATAGGAAGAAATGTGGAGGAAAAAACTGGGGGGGGGGAAAAAGAAAAAAAAAAAACCAACAACAACAAACCTGGCTTAAAAAAGAAAAAGGATGCTGAAGGAAGAGGAGTGTGGGAAAAAGGACTGGACATGAACAGGAGAAACAAGCGAGAGGGGAAATGCCAGTGTGGCTCGCAGAGAAACAGCCAGCAAAAAGACAGAAGTTTTGCATACTGTATTTGGACAAGATTTTCACAGAAAATAATGGAGTGAAAAAGAAGAAAGCAGTACAAAACAGTGTCTTAGAAACAGTGGAAACTAAGAATGAAAAATAAAGTCAGCTCTCAGAGGAGCTATACCTTGCTGAGACACACAAAATGGAGGAGATGGCAGTTGCCATCACCTTTGAGGCTGCATGTTGAGAAGGGAGACTGGGTTAGCACTTTGTTAATAAATTATGCTTAAGCAGAGTCAGTGATAGAAAGGAGCATGCATGATCTTCTACTAGACAGTAGTTCAAAGCCCACAGTGACATTTACTATTCTGGTTTACAGATTTTTAGTGTCTTTTTCAGATTAGTTTTGCTGGACTGCTTGATAAAAATTCTGCACATGAGAGAAAGACAAATGCCTGATTGCACAAGCCAGACTGTCTTGTGCTTTCACCAAATATGTAACTGTGCACACAAGTACTGTGTGTAGTTAACAAAGTTCATATGCTTGGATGGTAAGGTATTAACGAAAATGTCGAGTATGGGAATCTGTCTGGAAAAATAATATTTTTGTGTTAGTGATACTTTCTCTTCAATATTAGATGTCTAATTGCGTATTTTTTGGAATGCATTACATCAGATCTTTCCTCCTTCTTTTTATGTGGATCCTAATCCATCTGTTAATGACAGTATAATAAGAATTCTGTTTGGTCAGCAAGATGCAGACTAAGATGCAGATGTATTTCTGTTGCTGAGGGGCTATCACATGGTAGTTATCAATAAGTGATGTTTCCACTCTTGCTATTGCAGATGTCAAATCATATGCTTTTTTTCACCTTGTAGACCATTTTGCATTGACCGTATATTTCCATCTCTCAGTGCCAAGTAAGAACTGTGCATAACATATAGCAATGAAGAGAAAATTCTGTTTTTACAACAAGAAAATAACCCCCTGAACTCCTCTTATTGAACACCTCTTTGACAATGCATGCATAATCATAGCTCTGCTAAAGAAACTCTTACATGTACAACGTGAACAAAACGTCAGTCTAGCTAGAAAGCAGTTAGTCATTCTTTGTGAATTTGTTCAGAATCACAGAATCGCTGAATGGTTGAGGATAGAAGAGACCTCTAGAGGTCATCTTGACTAACCCCTCTGCTCAAACAGGATCAGCTACGGCCGATTACCTAGGGCCATGTCTAGATGGCTTTTATATATCTCCAAGGATGGAGGCTCCACATCTCCCCTGGGCAACCTGTGCCAGTCGCCCTCACAGTAAAAAAGTGTTTCCTGATGTTCAGAGGGAACCTGCTGTGTTTCAGTTTGTGCCCATTGCCTCTGGTCCTGCCAGAGGGCAGTGTCATCTTCTTTACAACCTCCCTTCAGATATTTGTACACATTTGTGTGTATTCTTTTGTGAATCCATGCTGAATACTCCTGATCACATTTTTATCCTTGATGTGCCTGGAAATGGTTTCCAGGATTAGTTGCTTCATCACCTTCCCAGAGATTAAGGTGAGGCTGACCGATGTGTAGTTCAGTTCCCTGGGTCCTCCCTCCTGCCCTTTTTGAAGGTAGGAGTGACATTTGAAGCTGGGAGTGTCACCACAATCGTTCAAAGATTATCGGGAATGGCACCAAAGTAACATCAGCCAGCTCCCTCAGCATTCATGGGTGCATCCCATCAGGGCCCATAGACTTACGTATGTCCGGTTTGGTTGAGTATTCCCGGACCTGATCATCTTCCATCAAGAGTACGTTTTCCTTGCTCTAGTCTTTCCCCCTGGTCTCCACCTTCTGTATATTTCTTTTTACGACTGAGTTTTGTCCAACTCAAACATAAGACAGCCAGCTCCTTGTTCATCCATGCAGGTCTTCTGCATTTTTGCCTGATTTCCTGCTTGTTGGGATAGATTGCTCTCAAGCTTGGAGGAGGTGATCCTTGAATATTAAGCAGCTTTCTTGGGCACCTCTTCCCTCCAGGGTTTTATCCTATGGGAATCCTCCAAGCGGTCTTTCATATTTTTCAAGAAATCTTTCATTCAGTCTTTGGATTGCTTCCAAGCATCTCTCATATTTTTCATTATTCCATTCTGTTGAAACAACCATTGAAATTATTTCCTCTAGATACATGACAATTTTCAAAACCTCGCTTATGTCTTGCTAAATTGACTTCTAATTGTCTTCTTAGCAGGGAATTCTGTAGGGAATTTTGTTGTTATTATTTTGTGGAGGTTTTGTGCTGGTGGGGTTTAGGGTTTTTTTTAGCCTGATTGCCCATGTGTTACTAGTTTATGTGTAACACATGAACTAGTTTAGTCTGATTGTGTTACTAGTAACTGGTTGTCTGTCACTTGACCTATTTTCAATTTCAAATAAATCTAACTAGTTTAAAAGTTTCAGAGATACCTGTTCCTACAGATTTCATAAAAGTCAGCAGCTGGCTAGAAAGAAAAGATTATATTAATGTTTCTGTGGAGAAATGGTCCAAAGAACTCAGCTGTTATTCATTAGTGGGTGGATGGTTGGTGGTCTTTGCCAGAATACGAGCTGACCAGTTAGCTCACACACGTCTGCAGAGGAGCCATACCACATTTCTTTACTTCTTTGCTGATACAAAGACAGACATGGAAGTGAGATAAGTTATAGGAGTCAGGAATATGGGAGGAAGAAAAATTAAGTCTGGGTTGAAGGAGGGTGTGGAAATACCATGTAAGAATAGTCAGAGGTTTAGAAAAAATCTTAGAGGAAGGAGCATGTGGATATTGTGATCCCATGACATGGAAAAAGACATAGCTAAATAAATAATTTGGGCTTTACTAGTTGCAATACCAATAGAAAACTTTTTCTACTCAACAAAATAGAATCAGTGATCAGACACTGGTCATTTGGAAAATTCACATCTACACACAATAAATTCACATTTATATAGGACAAAAACATTTTAGTGGTGATGACATTAACATTTTATCCAAAATGTTAACAACTTATTTAATGAAAGTCTAAAAGTGAAAAGTAGTTTTAAGTAGATTCTGGTATTAGTGTTAACATTATATTAACATTAACTTATGTTCCTCTATATAGGGATTGGAAAGCCAGAGAAAATGAGGGCATAATGGGGGTATGAAATATCTCTTCATCAAGTTCATTACAGTTGCTACTTAAAGAATTGCCTGTTGAAATCTTCACTTTATTTGAATAGCCTTGGAATTGAAATACATTTCTCTCCATTGGGGGTTATCTTTGCTTGTTCCAAAGAAAATTAGTTTTCATATGACCTAGCTAAAAGCCTTTGAAAATCAGGAAGCAAGGATGCTCATTTTATTTTAACTGTGCACATTGACAAAAGGGTTCACTTTGCTTTCTTTCGGCACCATTACTCTTCATATAATGATCTTTACTCTGTCTGTAATTTAGCTTCAACAGGACTTGTGACGAAGGACACTCCATTCCTTCATCACTGTATAGAGACAAAGTAGGACTCATAGTCCTCTGAGTAAGGAACTAGACTGCATCAGATATTGCACGAAGTCTTGGTAAAAACAGAAGTTTCCTGATTTAGGGAATGAGATGCGTCCCAATTAATGAATACCATCTAAAAGTAAAGCATCTAATCAAAGTTGTCTACAGTCATTGGAGAGAAAAAAGCACCTGAAAAGGGCGATTCATTATTTCTATCTATCTCAAATGTTGACCTTTTTTTCTCAGCTTTAGCTCAAATAATGTAAATATGAATTATAATTCTCCTTTTTTTCTACCTCTTGTCTGCTTTTACTAGTTAGATTTTTAAACTTTGGGGGAAGACAACTGTTGGCATGCTTTTAATGCTTTATACTTTATGTCAACAAACCTTAGCTGGTAAATATGAGGAGGTCATACAGTAACTGTACCTCTTAGTTTTCTAGAGGATCAGTTCAGGATGTTAGGAAAGTACAAAAATTCCATTTCAGAAAATACAGTGCATGATAGCTTCATTTGAGAAATAGCATCTGGTTATTTAATTGTAATGCATGTTTACCATAATGCATTCTATGGTCCACTGCATCACCTGACAAAAGGTGTATAATCATTTAATGAGAAATCAGAATATAATGTATTTTGAATTATTAATTTTCTCAATAGTAGCAAAACAATAAAACAGTTTATCTTACATGTACAATATTAAAAATGGGATTTCTAGGTTTGTTTATTCAGCAAGTCTTTAAACAGTTTTTTTGTAAAAATTTAGATGTCAGATGTTTCGGTTCCTACTTCCTGTAGTCTAGTTAGCACACTCTGCTTGACCTGTACTGCTTCCTTTGATAGCAGTAGTTTATAATCATGACTTGTCTTACATGGTGCTTAAACAGTTAAAGCAAAAGAGTATTTTTCTTGTTGTTCACAACAGAGCCCAAAAGTTCAAAAGATGACAAGAACTTCTCTCTATTAAGGAATTATAAAATGTATTTGCAAATATGTGTCTAATGGCAATTGTCAGAAGCAATTAGTTTCAAATACATTTCACAGTTTAATCATGCTGAGAAACGCTTCTGAACTTTGAGGATCCAGACTAAATAATATGGGTACAGTTTCCTATTAAAGAGCATGAAAAATAATGGAGGAAAATTATTTGCCACAGATTAAACTAGTGTATAGTATTTATGTCTCATTCATTATTTTATAAACTCTGACTCCTCGAGATAGTATTCATATAATGACTCCGAGTCCTAGGATTTTCATTTAGAGAGCTTTAACTCAATGGAAGACATGTAAAATGCTTTTTATTTAGGTTTACTTTTATAGCTTCAGCTGGATCATGGGTCAACTAGTTATTGGTCAGACAAAAATGATCATCTGCATCAGTGTTCATGATGTTAAGGTTTCTATAACATAATGCAGCCTTTGATTTTTGTCCTTATCCAGCATCCTGGCTGTTAAGGGTCAAAAAGGATAGATCCTGGGGAAACATGTAGATTACACGAGTTTTATGAAAAAAAAAAAAAAAAGGAAAGGGGAAAAAAAAAATGCTCATTTTCATTTGTAAAATGCAACTAAGGGAAGTTACTAACAGCAAATGGAGATGGAAGAGTGATGTTGGAGACTGGAGACATTCTGAGATGAATGTGTAAAATGAGAGAGGGAATACTTTATAGTAAACAGTCAGATGATGGAATGGACCTAGTATTGATAGGAACAGATACAAAAGTAAGAGAAGGAAAGAAAAATAAAAAGAGAAATGAAAGTGCATCTCATGTACTTAAAACCAGCCAATAGTTGGAAGATAAACTGTGCAGAAAATAGTAATAACAGAGGTTTATGTTACATGTATTGCTTGACTATAATACATAGGAGAGCTTTATAACATGGGTGCATGGGAGAGTGTTCCCTAAAGGACTCAAGAAGTTTTCTTCTTGTCTTTTATTGATTCAAACCACCAGGTCATGATGCCAGTGATTTCTTTAGAGGACTTTTTCCCCTTTTTCAGAGCCTGGGGACAGTTTGTAAGTAAAAGATGGAAATTGTTCCAAGATTTCTTAATGGCTGCTTAAAAAGCTACCTTACGAAAGAGATATCGAGCTACAGGAGAGACCCAAATTAAGGGCCACTACAGTGATTAAGGGACTGGAGCATCTCTTACATAAGGGAAGGCTGAGAAAGCTGTGGTTGTTTAGCCTAGAGAAGAGAAGGCTCAGGGGGATCTCATTAATGTGTACAAATACCTGAAGGGAGGGTGTAAAAAAGATGGAGCCAGGCTCTTTTCAATGGTGCCCAGTGACAGGCAAGAGGCAATGGGCACAAACTGCAGGTTCTCTATGAAGATCAGGAAAAATGCTTTTACTGTGATCTTGACTGAGCACTGGCATAAGCTGCCCAGAGAGATTGTGGAGTCTCCATCCTTGGAGATACACGAAAGCTGTCTGGACATGGTCATGGGCAACAGACAGTGGGTCACCCTGCTTGAGCAGAGGGGTTTGACCAGATGACCTCCAGAGGTCCCTTTCAACCTCAACCTTTCTTTGGTTCTCTGATTATGTGATACAGGTCAATGTACATGAAAACATTTTTTTCCTGTTGAGGAACTTCTGTAGTCATAAAGCATTTTTTAAATCTTAGTATGTTGTGTTATGTTGACCTTGGCTGGCTGCCGGGTGCCCACCAAGCTGTTCTATTACTCCTCCTCCTCAACAAGGACAGGGGCAGAAAATACAATGAAAAGCTCATGGGTCAAGATAAGGATAGGGAGATCACTTACCAATTACTGTCATGGGCAAAACAGTCTTGGCTTGGGAAAATTAATTTAATTTAACTTGTTGTCAATTAAACAGAGTAGGATAATGAGAAATAAGAACAAGCCTAAAAACATCTTCCCCCCACACCTCTCTTCTTCCCAGGCTCAACTTCACTCTCAACTCTTCTACCTCTTCCCCCTGAGTGGTGTATGTAGGTTGCGGTCAGTTTATCACACGTTGTCTTTGCCGCTCCTTCCTTCTCACGCTTTTCCCCTGCTTCAGCATGGGGTTCCTCGCTGGACGGGAGACAGTCCTTCATGAACTTCTGTAACATGGGTCCTTCCCATGGGCTGCAGTTCTTCAAGAACTGCTCCAGCATGGGTCCTTTCCACAGGGTACAGAACCTCAGGAACAGACTACTCCAGCATGGGTCCCCTACGCTGGTCCTGCTCCTGTGTGGGCTCCTCTCCATGAGCCTGGAGCAGGAGCCTGCTCCAGTGCAGGCTTTCCCCAAGCTACAGCTTCCTTCAGGGCACACCCACCTCCTTCAGTGTGGGATCCTCTACGGGCTGCAGGATGTATATCTGCTCCACCGCGGAGCTCCATGGGCTGCAGGGGACAACCTGTGTCACCATGGTCTTCACCATGGGCTGCAGGGGAATCTCTGACCAGCGCTTGGAGCACCTCCTTCTCCTCCTTCTTCACTGACTTTGGTGTCTGCAGAGTTGTTTCTCTCGCATATTCTCACTCCTCTCTCCCGGCTGCTGTTGTGCAGCATTTTTTATCCTTTCTTAAATGTGTTATCACAGAGGCACTACCAACATTGTTGGTTGGCTCAAGCTTTGGCCAGCAGTGGGTCCGTCTTGGAGCTGGCTGAAACCATCTTTTTCCGACAGGGGAGCAGCTTCTGGTGTCTTCTCACAGAAGCCACCCCTGCAGCCCCTCTGCTACCAAAACCTTTCCACGTAAACCAAATACATATATGAAAAGATATAGAATACAAAACCAAGTTCAGGGACCACAAAATGAACAACAGGATGAAAGACAGACTCCATCATGCAGAATTTAAGGAGCTTGCCCTATTTGACTTACTGAAGAAAAAGATAATAGAACTGATCATTGCAATTGCTCATATGGTACTTAAAATGGAAAAAATGTTTTGACAGTGGAAATAAGGCTAACTAGCAGGCAATTCTTTTGGGGACCAACAGTGATAATGTACTGCAGCTCCAAGAAAATTTATGTACTCAACCTACAGTTTCCTTTCCTCTTTCCACCTTGTTTGATCTTTTGCACATCTGCTTTGGGTTGATTTACCTGCTGAGGCTTACATAGGGAGCAGGGGGAAAGTACATTCAGCAGAAGAATACAAAGGGAAGCAGATATGTAACGAGGAAGAAAGAGGATGATCTGAGATGTTGTGAGGGGGAGCACAGATTTTATGTTTGTTTTGAGGCAGATAACAGCCCTTTGTTGATTTTCAGCGCTACTGAAAAAGGATTAAAATAAAATTTCAGGGAATTGTAAAAAAGCCTAGAAATATTTAACTTCAAAACAAAATGTACCTTCCTAGTGAGGAAGCTGGTTAAACACTGAAATAACACATCAGGATGGATTGCTTAGAAATATTCTTTCTAAATATAAAGTACTTTGGACCAAATTTTGGAATAAATTTTTGAATCTCTTTATGTAGTGCAGGTGATTATGAAAGCTGACTCACAATCTCTCTGAGTTCCCCTGTATATTCTCTTGCCTTTTGGGCCTGGTTGTACTAATACCACTTAGACCTGTCTCCAAATTCTGTGTTTAAGCAACACCTCCTTAGGGCTTCAGCTGGTCACATGAAGGTACTGGGAGACATTTTTTACTGTATAGTTTAGCTCTGATTACTTGGGGTTTTTTTTGTTTTGCTTCTTCTGAAAGAGTGAATATATAATGTACCCAGAAATATGCTATTGAGAAGGTCACTCTAGAAGGTAGGACTGTGAATCCCTTCAGATATCTGGTGCTCGTGTCTTGCTTACTGAAATTAAATCCAAAAGAGCACTGACGTTAAAAGAAGATGCAAAGAAAGCACTAGTATGCACCATATCTCCACTTTCTCAGACCTCTTTCAGCTTTCTAACAGTTTTCTGGATTAGACGCTATCTGATTATATCACACACTGAAAAGGTATACAAAAGACACAGGTAAATTAACTTATATCTTCACAGATAATTCATAAAACATCTTCTTCTTGGCAAAGTTCTTTCCTCAAAAGCACAAAAGCAACTAGCAAAGAACTCAGTGGGAGTTACATATCTTAGAGCACAACCTGCTTCAGGTGTAACTTTAAAATTTCCACAAGTTAGTTCCTGCTGTGGCCAGTCCCATCTCACTGACAGGATTGATGTGACAAGTCAATGACAGTATTCATTTACTTAGGAAGCATAATCTAGAATGGAAATGTAGACAATTCATCCATCATTAAAAATCTACATCATCCATTAATTTAATATTTCCTTAGGCAGTCTGAGCGTTTGGTAGCCTGTTATGAAAGTAAGGGTTTATTTTTCGCCGTAGTAGAGTTCACTCATTTTGCATGTGTGTAACTACAAAAGTGTTGAAAACACAGCTGGTACCATCACATCCTTTGATATTAATTTTATTGCTGCATTTAGATCTGCTGGCACAGACTGAATGACTTATCCAAGATTGTGCTAACAGCTCCCATTTCCACTTGGAAGTATTAGTATATTTTTATTAGTATTAGTATATTAATATTTCATACATTTTAACATATTTTCCCCTGATCTTTTAAGACAAAATATGTATTATCCTGACTGTATAGCTCTAAATCTAATATAAGAAAATACCAAAGAATTCCCTAAAGTTGCACAAGAAGGTTGAGATTCATATCTTTTAACTTTAGCTAGAAGGTGATAGATGCCACTCTAAAATAGATGTGTCTGTGACAAAGAAAATGATTTTTTTCCTGGATCTAAAGCCTAGACAGTTTGCTAGACTATACACCTAACTTTTAAATGCCTAAAGCTGGATGAGATTAGTCTTTTGGAGGGTTGTGCCTTAGTTCCTGGATTGTCTTGTCATCCTTTCCTGGTTGCTGTTTGCTGTCACAAAGGTACAAGTGAGTCAGTATTTTTATTCCATTTATATATATTATCTTACAATGTTGGCCTTTGTCTTCATGATCAAAGTATTACTTTGAAATACTAATTGTTGCCATAGGAGAATAGTCCTCCAGGACATATATATCTTCTCTATCTGTGAGGCATATTCTTCTAGGAGAGAATTTCACGTCCTTAAAGAAAGAACTCAGTAACATCGTAAGACTAAGCTATTGTTGCTGACAATAAATTAAATTACTCTTACAATCTTCAAAAGCGAAAAAGGATATTTGCTTATATAATACATATACTTAACATTTGTTGGATTATTTATGCAATATAAGAGATTTGAAATAGGTTATATAATTAAGTGCCATTCATGTTGCCTGTTAGATTATTCAGCTGAAATTAGTAATACTTTACAATTGAAAAAGAGAAGGAAAAGTTTCAGGTTTAACCACATGTTTTTTAACTTGAAATCTGCTTTACATTTGGGAGTAATTGTTCATTCTTATCCCCAAATCCTCATCCTAAATTCCTTTTTTCAATCCTGTCTTCAAGAAAAAGAGGAGAACCAGAGGAGGTATAGGCCAGTAAACTTCATCTCAGTCCCTGGGAAAGCAATAGAGCAAATTCACCTGGAAGTAATTTCCAAATATAGTAAGTAGAAGAAGGTGATTTGGAGCAGTTAGCACAGATTTACAAAGGGGAAATCATGCTTGACCAGCCTGGTGGCTTTCTACAACAAAATGGCTGGTTTAGTTGAAGAGGGAAGAGCAGTAAGTATCGTTTATCTTGACTTCGGCCAGGCTTTTGATACTATTTTCCATAACACCCTCATGGACAAACCAATGAAATGTAGGCTAGGGTAGTGTACAGTGAGGTGGACTGAAAACTGGCTGAACTGTCAGTCTGAAAGTGGTGTGATCAGGAGCACAAAGCCCAGCTGGAGGCTAGTCACTAGTGGTGTAACTCAAGAGTCAGTAGTGGGTCCAGTCATGTTTGACATCTGCATTGATGACCTCTCCCCTCGATGATGAGACAGAGTACATGCACAGAAGCTTTGCAGATGATACAAAACTGGGAGAAGTGGTTGATAGACCAGGTGGTTGTGCTGCTATTCAGAGGGACTCTGGCAGGCTGGAGAAGTGGGATGACAGGAACCTCATGAAGCGGAACAAAGTCCGGCACCTGCAGAGTAGGGTTGGACTAGATCTCCAGAGGTCCCTTCCAGCCTCAAAAATTGTGTGTTTCTGTGATTCATTTAGGCTATTTTCTGAGTGCCAAAGCATATGAGCATGTTCAGCATTTTTAAAAATTTATTTATTTTCATTTTTCACTGCAGTTAAAAGAGATTTGAGGAGTTTGTAAAGATCAGTATAGCAGTTAAGCATTCACATGTAACACATGACTAAACTGAGCATTGGAATGCAATGCATAGAATTTTATTTTTTTTTTTTTAGCTTCGGACTGAGAGAGAAGTCCATATGATTTTGCATAGCCCTCCTAGCATGGCTTCAATGCTCAGATACAACGATGTGCTAGTACAGTTAGGCTGCTTTTAGTCCCAGGATACTTTATATAAACACATTACTCTGCAATGAATTTCCACTACTGAGACAAGCTCACATATTGCCAAAGCAGGAGCTGTCTGTGCCAACAGCATAGACATTAGGACATCACAATTAGCCTGAAATCGATTCTGCATTTGAATTGGTAAAACCTTTGTTATTAATTTCAGTAGAGTCAGGATGCTAATCGTAACTTCACCATGACACAGTACCACACATTAGAAGTGAAGATTTTTAAAGCCATTCTTTCCCATTGCTTTCTGGACACATTCATTAATCTCTTCTCACATGCCTAATCCTCATCTTCTTATCACAGTCAAAAGTTCATGGGTTTTTTGCACACTGTTATCTTTCTTTGAGACAAGCCCTTTCCATTGCAATAAGTATCATCACTAGTTTGTCATTTCTTTCCTTAAAACTACTGGTGGTAAAAGATTATTTAAAACAGTTGATTATAAAAAAATGTTTACAGTCCTAAAAAAGACCAAATATCAAAATAAGATCAGTCCTAAAATCGGGAATGTTTTGTTTTCTTTTAGAAACTGAGTTCCTTAGATTCAAATTTTTAATGGAATAATTGGCATTACATTCTTTAAAAGAAGTGAAAAGTCTCCATCAAAGTATTTATTGAGATAAAACATTTTACTTTGATATTTTTCAATTTAATACTTTCCATAGTTCAGGCTGAGGTTCTGGCCGGTCACATTTTAATTGCTAAGAAAGTCACAGAAATGAAGAGGAAATGCAGGCATTTCTGTATCTGAAATTAAAAAAAAATAAAAATTGCAAAGCAAAATCTTGTTATCAACTAATTAGCAGTGTCAGAGCTCCAATTTTTTTGGCTTGGCCAAAGAAAATGTTTAACAGATTTTAAAAGGAAAATTTTCAGGAAAGCTCTAAAGAGGAATTGCTTGTATATACCCCTTTGTAACCTTCATCACCTAATCCACATCTTCATTTAGGTTAAGAGGTAGTTATATTATCTCAGAATAGGGTACCTTTGTACCTTATGTGTTGGATTGTACATATTAGGTCAGACCAAAGTTCCAGTTAACATAATATCCTCTTTTAATCTGTAATTATTCTATGGTGCTTTTAAAAAGAGTTTAAGAAAACCACAAGCAGATAGTGATACTTCTCTGGTATAACCTCCCAGCTTTAAGCTGTCTGACTTCTTGAGTCAGAATTGATATCTTTGTGCTTAATAGCCCTTGATATATTTGTCCTTCATGAATTAGTTTAATTTACATCACTTCCATGTCTACATCCATCTTTAGGACCACAATACCTTCATAAATATCTTGTCAAAATGCTTCAGCATCACGGACCTTAAAAATATTCAGTCACAATCATTGGTGTCAAAAAACCACAACCTCATAAATATTTTATCAAAATCTCCTTATCACTCACTGTCAAAACAGCATTATTATTTACCACATTCACATTCTAAGCCAATAAATTAACATGTGAGAAAGCCTTGTTTTTGTCTAATAGAATGAGTAGAATTTGCTGTTGTTAATTTTACAACTTTCTTCCCCTCTCTTTCTTAACTGTGTGTTATAAAGTTAGGACATTTAGACTACAAAATCCTTGCAATTATTAAATTAAAGGAAATTAAAGTAAAATTAATGGATATTTTAATGGATATTAAAGCAATATACCTCCCAATATGTAAGAGGGTACCACTACTCAGTCCCCCTGAAGCTGTCTTCTCCAGGCTGAACAAGCCCTACACTGAACTCTGTCCAGTTAACTGATGTTTGTCTGATAGTGGAAGCTCAAAATTGGATACAGTATTTGAGACACTGTCCAAAGTGTGCTGAGTAGAGGAGGATAATCCCTTCCCTTGATCTACAGGTTCTGCTCCTGTTAACACCTCTTTGCTGCCAGGTCACTACTAGCTCGTGTTCAGCTTACTATCTGCCAGAGCCCCAGGGGCTTTTCTACAGAGCTGCACCACAGCCAGTAAAGCCACAGCCTGTATCTGTTGCAAGGGGCTCTTTCTCCCCAGGTACAGTGATGTGCATCTGACTTTCCTGAATTTAATGAGCCTGTTGTTAGCCCATTCCTCCAGCCTGTCTAGATCCCTCTGGATGGCAGCACTACCCTCCCCCATACCAGCTGCTTCCTCTAATTTGGTGCCATCTGCAGTTCTGATAAGACTATGCTCCATCACCTCCTCCATTGATAAAGCAGGACGGTTCCCAGGACAGACCTCTGCATTACTCTACATGTTACCGGGCTCCAGGTAGATTATGACGAATTAACCATGACCTCCTGAGCCCAATCATCCAGCCAGCTTTTAACCATATAGTTGTTCCAGACAGTAGTGTTCTAACTTAGATACAAGAATATTGTGGGAGTCAGTGTTGAAAGACTTGCTGAAATCACGGTGAGTGGCACCCCCTGCTCTCCCCTCAATCACAGATCCTGGAGTGACTGGCCTTTTGTGAAGATGGGTGCAACATTTGCTTTCTCCAGCCATCCAGGAACTCTCCTGATCTCTGTGACCTTTCCAAGATGATAGAAAGCAGCCTTGCAAGAATAATTTCTCTCAGCTTCTTTGAATGCAGCATGTGGATTGGTACGGGTCAAGTAACTGATCTTAATCTACTGCTGTGTATTCTTCTTCTTGAACTCTGCTTCTAAATACAGAGGCCTGGGAGACCTTGTTGGTGAAGACAGAGACAAAGAAGGCAAGGAGTACATCAGGCTTATCTGTGTCTGCTGTCACTGTGTCTACCCTGAAGCTGCCTTGCTTTCATCTCAAAATTAAAAAGACTCTTGAAATCTGTTACATCTAAGATGACCTTCTCTGAACTACCTAATGTTGAATCATTGGTAGGTCATTCAGCCCATATATCAAATTATTTAAAAGCTATTTGTAACACATAGGTTCATAACAAAGCTCTAGATTTTCATCTCTAATGCTGGATATTCCTGATTTATTTAGGACTGAAGTTTATTTGGACTTTACAAAACTTACATATTAATAATGAAATACAGCTTTTATTGGGAGAGAATTAATCTTCTTTCATAGCAGACTTTTTTGTGACGGCTTTTAGTGTAATTTATTGTCTAGTGAACAAACTTTTTGAGAAGCAATTAAGAGTTCAGCCATGTTGACTTGGCATTTAGTGCTTTGTAACTACAAAATGTGTTTTCTCATATGATTTCTTATGAGTGCAATATTGCAATATTTTTTTCCACTCATGTCAGCAGTGCCAGCATATAGCAGATTTCTTCAGTGCTACCTTTCCTATTAATTTCACAGTTAGAGGAGAGGTACTGTTTGTCCTGAAAAATAACAGTTAAAAATCTCTTTCAACATTGATCCAGCTTTGACACTGAAATGATTTGAAAGATGAAAAATGTCTGCTTGATAAGTTCCCACTAGCCAGAGGAGACTGTATATATATGCTGACATGTCCCATTATATCTTTCCCTGTTTATTTCTTTTATGTATTAGCAGATGCTGGGTACTGAGTAATCTAAGAGCCTATTCCAGAACTGGGACATGACTGAACACCATTATTTACTATAATTTGCCATACCTTCCTATGGCTTCCAGGGTCCTCTGTGCTATCCAGACTGGTAAACTCATCTTCCCAATCACCTCAGTAATATCATTATTCTTCAGGTTATTCTCAGACAGCCAAGGTCTTGTGCTGTAGTGCAATAGAGCCTCGTAAACTACCCACTGCAGCCCACAGGATTATGAGTTTACAGTAAAAAGTTCTGTAATCAGAAGAGTGTAGAACAATCTCAAGTAAGTGTGAAATCAGAACTTCATGGTGGATTTTGAGATTTAGACCCTCAGCCTTCAACTTTGTAGGTCTGACTGTCTCTGCTGTGTAGAGACTCACGGGGGGAGGGGGGGGAGGGGAGGGGAGGATATAAAGTACCATTCTAGGCAAGGCCTGTACCTAAATGAACCCTTGTAGTCATCATAAATGAGGAGCATGTAGGAATACCTCTGCCACTATAAAGATCCATCAGAAGGGCTGACTTACAATGAAGTCTCTACACCAGCTTTTTGTATGCCATTTAGAATTATTATCACCCCTATATGACTTCTGGGATCTTCTACTGGGGTGAGGGATCTGTACTCTTCTCTTTTACTAGAGTCAAGCATTAAGGATCCAGTATACTTCTTTAAAGATAGTTTAGAGCAATAGAGGCATTTATGGGTGCAGAGTATCAAGTTGTCTGTTCAATCTGAGCAAAGGGAAACCTGTCACGGACAGGGAAGGAAGGGGGACTGGATCTAGGGTTGGATCAGTAAAAGCAAGTTAATGTAGCAACTAGGCTGGACCTCCCCATCTGTGTGGTTGGACTTTCCCTGGTGAAGGGTCTAGAGAACAAGTCTTATGAGGAGCGGCTGAGGGAACTGGGGTTTTTTAGTCTGGAGAAGAGGAGGCTGAGGGGAGACCTCATTGCACTCTACAACTACCTGAAAGGAGGTTGTAGCGAGGAAGGTGCTGGTCTCTTCTGCCAGGTAACTAGCGATAGGATGAGAGGAAATGGCCTCAAGTTGTGCCAATGAGGTTTAGACTGGACATTAGGAAAAATTCCTTTACTGAAAGAGCGGTCAGGCCTTGGAATAGGCTGCCCAGGGAAGTGGTCGAGTCACCATCCCTGGAAGTATTTAAAAGACGTATAGATGAGGCGCTTAGGGACATGGTTTAGTGGGCATGGTAGTGTTGGGTTGATGGTTGGACCTGATGATCTTAGAGGTCTTTTCCAACCTTAATGATTCTATGATTCTATGATTCTATGATTCTATGATTCTATTATTCTATGATTCCCAGCCCATGTGGTAGTGAAGACTGGTGGTGATTTGGGTAAGCAGAAGGCTTTGGAATCTCAGGTTAAAGCAAACAAACAAGCAAAAAGCAGAGCACACAGTTAATAAAATACATAAGTAGCTAATGGATGAAATGAAAAAGAAAAACAAATAAGGAGAAAAAAAAAGAAAAGAAAGCCAATAAGGTATCGCAACTCATAAGATGAAAAAAATAGAGAGGCTTATGAAGTAGTGTTAAGTATGCTGGAAGATTTTTCCTTTAACTGAGCTTGTACTTTGGCAGATACGTCTAATATGCAACCTAAGATTGTCTTTTCACAGTTGAAGCCCATTACTACTTTTCTGTCCTCTGATTAATGAGTCTTTCTTGAGATGTCCCTGTACATATTTCCAGGGAGAGTTATCACATTCTTTGTTAGTTATCATTTTGGTTTTCTTATACATTCTTCTTCAAAGGTTTTATGTTCTAAAACTGTTAATTATTTTTTTTCTCCTTATACAGCAATGCTGGTTGCTCATTCAATGTAATGTTTCACTTCAGGGCTGAAGTACTTTATATTCACTTCTATTAAGACTAGCCATTGTGGCAGTTTCTTTTTCTGCAGTAGTTACACAACTAACTCATACTCAGTCCTTAATCTGCTTTAATTTCCACCAGCTAAAACAATTGCATCTTCCTCATGAACCAATTGCATTTTGAAAAAGAAGCTACTGAACTTGTCTGTGTATCATTACCTTACCGAAGAAAAAATAAATTTAAAAAAAAAAAGATTATTACGAAACTTCTTGTTCAGGAAATGAGGTGCAACAGACATTTTGCAAGGAGTAGGACCACTGATCTTTGCTCTGTTTTGATATTGCTGATGAATGACTTCATGGCCTTGAGATGGCTACATAAAGGACCCATGTGTCTCACTGTTATTCATCTTTGTAATTGAGCTCATTCAGAGGGTGAATTTACCTTCTCTACCTTTGCTTCCCATGTCATACTGTTTTCCCAACAGCTGTCGAGACAATAAAGAAGCATACGGTTGGATATAATGCTACAGCAAATCTCTGTCCATCTCAGAGAGTAGCAGTCTTCCTTTCTGTAGCTCCTGTCTGGACTGGCCTCCCTGTCTCTGTCTTGCTGAATGTTTGTGCCACATCAGCTTGTGGCAGAGCTGCAGTCTGGACCTATGCTGTGCCAGAATCCTAATCCAATTGTCTTTCCAACCTTCAGAAATGCCTTTGTTCCATTTAATGGCCCCAGCTAGAATCTATATTCCTTGCCATTATAATGTACTTTCCACACTTCCATACTGATGACTGGGGCAGTGATCACCCCAATTGATTTAATTGTGATTATAAGCATAGCACCAAATAGAGTGTGATACAGCAACAAAGCAATCCCTGAGAAGGAACGAGGAAACTTCGGAAAATTCTTAGAGCACAGCCATCCCTGAAGTTTTCATAATATGCTGCAATAGATCAATGTGTTATTAATGCTTTCAGTCTACTACTAACTTTGGGTGTGTAGCCACAATTATTGATGTCAGTAGGACATGGGAAGTTTGCCTTACCATTCCTTACTCACTTACTCAAGGCATGGAACATCTATCACTGCCCAAACTGCCCACCCCCCTGAGTGGTGTAATTATGCTCAGTTCAGCGTGAGTCACTGCTGTGTTTAATTCTAAGTCAGCAACACACAGGGAAGGAAGAGTCCTAACCTATTTCCCCACATAGCTGTCCCAAGACTAGGCACAGCCTAGCTTTAAATTCTACGGAACTATTGCTTGAGTCGTGCTTGAGTTCAGGCTCCTGAATAAAGCTGAGATGAGTGTGTAACTCTAAGATAAAATGTGAATAAATTGTTTGCAACTGTGTGAAACAAATAGATGACAATGAAACATGAGCAGATTCAGAGTGTGTAGACAATACAGCTTTTTATTAACAATAAACTCCCATATCCTTTTTAGAAAATACTACAGATCTCTTGAGTTTAACTTAACAACCACATGAAGAGAAAAAGAAAGGAAGTTTAATTCAGGAATCCATATAATCACTAATTAGTTTTCATGTGCAAGGACAGGACTTTAAATTCACAAAGTTAATTAGCTGTTTCATGATTCCATAATGTTTTGTGTGTTTATTAGGCTCATAAACAAGTCTTTTTATTAGAAATTGATGGGTGTTGAAATAGTTGCATAACAGAAGTAGATCACACTAGAAAAGTGAGGACCCTGGAAGTATTTAAAAGACATGTAGATGAGGTGCTTAGGGACATGGTTTAGTGGGCATGGTGGTGTTGGGTTGATGGTTGGACTCGATGATCTTAGAGGTCTTCTCCAACCTTAATGATTCTATGATTCTATGATTCTATGATTCTATGACCTGAATCACGGGTACAGCTAACCCAAGTATGCAGGCAAGTCTTCATCATAAAACTGATTCATTTACAGGACTTTGTGGCTGCTGTGGTTTAACCCTGCAGGCAGCTGAACACCACACAGCCGTTCACTCACTGCCCCCCCACGGGATGGGGGAGAGAATAGAAAAAAAAAAAAGTAAAACTCATGGGTTGAGATAAAGACAATTTAACAGCACAGAAAAGAAAAGGAAAATAGCAATAATGATGAAAGAATATACAAAACAAGTGATGCACAATACAATTGTTCACCGCCTGCTAACTGATGCCTAGCCAGTTCCAGAGCAGCAGACCCCCGGCCAGATTTTCCCCTAGTTAATATACTGACCATGACATCCTATGGTATGGAATATCCCTTTGGTCAGTTGGGGTCAGCTGTTCCCAGCTGTGTCCCCTCCCAGCTTCTTGTGCACCCCCAGCCTACTCGCTGGTGGGGTGGGGTGAGAAGCAGGAAAAGACCTTGACTCTGTGTCAGCACTGCTCGGCAGCAACTAAAACATCAGTGTGTTATCAACATTACTCTCATCCTAAATCCAAAACACAGCACTATACCAGCTACTAGAAAGGAAATTAACTCTATCCCAGCCAAAACCGGGTCACTTAAAAAACCAAATAGCCTGGCAAAGAAGCCAATGAATGGAATCACTGTTATAAGTGTGGTTAAAAAAAATTTAAAAACCACAAACCAAAACATAAATACTTGTGCACTTAATGATTGATAGGTCCTGTTTTGAATGTGAATTCATAGCCTGTTTTAAATGAAACCCAAATTATTTTCCATTTACTAGTGTGTCTCCACTGAAAGGTCTTCGCATATTTGTGGATCTGCTTCTGAACATTCATTAAATGGCTATATCCTGCAGTATCTGGCTATTCACTCCTCCCTATGTCAAAATTACTCCAGTTTAGTAGTCCTTGCAAATGCACATTGGTAGGATTGGGCCACTGACGAAATGCACTGTAGCTGTTCTTTTCCTTGAATTTTACAGTCAGTAACTGCCAGATAAACATCAGAAGTAACTGTGGTAGCAGAGACAAGAACCAGGACTCCACTTTGCCAA
>NW_009188284.1:0-2568 GCF_000690835.1 Fulmarus glacialis | reverse complement strand
TGAAGCTCTTTCCTTTCGGTCCCTGAATCACACATTCCTTTCTAAACAGCACACCAATTTTAACAAGAAGCTACACAGCATGTTCTACTATTGTACGGTGTTAGGATGCTCTCTTCCCCCCAGGACATGTGCTGACCATGAAGGTGAGAAGGACTTGGAATCCAAGACTCTTGAGTCCTTGAGAAAAGCTGCACCCATCTGGTACTTATAAAAAGAGTAGGAAGAAGGCACTGACATAATTTCTTCTGGCTATGCTTTAGAAGGAAACCACTAGCCTTGATTAGTCCTTTGGAAATATAGTAACTAGAAAAATTGTCAGTTTCTGTACAATGTTATTAGTGTCACATAGATGTAAAATATCATTTCAGCTCTAAAAAACAATGGGGAGAGTTGCTACATCCAGTGCTTTGGAATTTATAATCATCCAAGCCCTGTATTGGATTTGTGTGCACTTATGTATTTCTCAAAAACATGCGCATTTATTTTAACAATAAACTTAGAAATCTTTTGTGGAACTAGCAATTGACAGTAAGGAAAACATGAGGCAGCTCTAAGAGTAAAGCTGTGGTGTCTGTATATATCCTTCTTTCACAGCTGCAGAGCAATGTAAAAGATTTTTAACACAAGCCTAAGCGAGCACAACAAAATGGGCAACCCAGCTTGGCCCAGTCTCTTAAACAGAACTGTAATACTCAAAATTCACATATAGTATGGCCCTGCATGCACCAGAATAGGTGTTCTTTGTGCTACTGAAATAGCTCAAAGAGCACTTAAAATTACTTCCTACAGGCAGCTGAATGTACTTTTACATTTTTCTTTTAATGAAACAGGTGTGTCCCTCCCGCAGTGTGAGAGAATCTTTAATGGCACAGAGCTATCTTAACATCACTTTTTTTTCTCTATCAAAGGAAGTGTACCCCAAAGTCAACCTGCATAATCAGGGGCTGAGCCAACACCAGTTGATCTTGCCAGGCAGCAAATTTCCTTGCATGTTGTAGTTCAAACATCCCTGATTCAAAGGTAGAGGTAGAGGGAGAGTTTGCTATCATGTTGCACCTTGTTATTTTGAAGATTATAACTGAGTGCGGATACTTCCTTCTGCAATGCTGCTGTTAGGGTTCTTAGTACTTAGCCATTAGAGATGTCACTGATTCACTATTATTAGACTCAAAGATCTCTTTGCTAAAAGGGGTATATGCTTCAGGTTGAAATACAATTGATTCTTACACCCAACTGATGTTACACTACGATGTTCTTTTTTTTGTTTTCCAGGAGGCAAGGAATATCTGCTGAGAGCACCTACTATATTTATACAGTCTTTAAAAATCTCACACTCTCACATGTTAATCCTGAGTGTAAAATATTACTAGCTTTGTGCCCAGGAGTCTTGACTCATGAATTATTGGTGAATGTATGTGTCAACTCCTTCCTTATTTAATATGAATGTCTGGACATGAAAGTGTATTAATCACCAATTAGTTGAGATAGCAGTTACTAAAAAGTGTGTTTTCCTTCTTGTCTATAGTTTTGCACCATAGTAGATATGGATAGAGATGGATAGATAGTAAAGTGAAAAGATACTAAGATATCAGGTAGAATTTTAGAAAGCAAAAAGTATCACTGTCACATGTGAGAAAATTCCTGACATAGCTTCCTTTCTTGTTAAAGAAAATTCAGATAAGTCAGTGGTTTTTTTCTTTCTCAAATGATATCTGTATGTGTACATAACTAGATATATGCATGTTTCATATGAATGTATATATATCAATAGATAAGCATCAGAAATACATGCACATGTACACACACACGTATTCACACAGTCTTCTTATGTGCTGTTATTGTATCTGAACTGCTGCTTCTGCTTTTTGTATCTTTCATACCAAAACACAATGTGGCACCCAGGTGTCCTTCACCTTTGGTAAAGCACTCAAAATTTGATCCCACTAGAAGTGCTTATTTACAAATGAGAAAAAAGCTGTCTCTTTTAGCATGAAAGGCTGTTTCCCTAACACATTTGAAAGAGCAGTTCTCCTTGTGACAATTGTAGTTCAGCTTAATTAGGCAAAATTGTCACTGAGTTGAGAAAAAGCATCAGGCATCATTTATGAAGGATCAGGAGATTTAAAGGGATGCTCATTGTGGTTATTTCTTCACTCCTTACAGGTTCAAGCACTGCCTTCATATTCATGTCTAATTCAAAGAAAAGTGTGATCCAAATGAGATAACAGGATCACAGAAGTGTGTAGAAATCCAAATTTTGGGGCACTATGATGTATTTGAAAGTTCTTGGACAACTAAATTTGACAAATGCCTGCAGCCTCTTTATCTGCCCTTTCTTCAATAGTTGCCACTTCTGTTTTTCCTCCTCTTTTACTATTTCAAGATGTGACATTTCCTTTGGTCGTTTTTCATGCATTTTTATGTATTAGTTTAGGTGCAAAATTAGAAACCTAGTAGCTGTAAGATAAAATAATTAACCTTCATATTAGAAAAGAACTTCATAGCATTTCTAAAATAAATATTTCTACAGTATGTGTCATACACCACCTGGACGCTTACAAGTCTATG
>NW_009188283.1:28745-32522 GCF_000690835.1 Fulmarus glacialis | reverse complement strand
GGCCCCGGGTCGGAGCAGAGACGGGGAGAGGACGAGGCGCAGCCTCCTGCCTCCACGCTGCCTCCTTTGCTGCAAACCCTGAGCACCAGGAGCGGTGGCTGCTGTGGCCCGATGCCTGAGGGAGAGGGCGAGGGGTGCCCGCTGTCGCCCCTGCACCCAGAGCCCACCTCTCTCGCCCAGAGAGGTGGTAGATGCCCCATCCCTGCAAACAAGGTCAGGTTGGACCTGATGGAGGTGAAGATGTCCCTGCTCGTTGCAGGGGGGGCTGGACTAGATGACCTTCAAAGGTCCCATTCCATGATTCCATGACCTTCCAGGCCCCAGCTCCTTCCCTCCCGGACCACCCGCATCCCCTCGCAGGACAGCGGGCTGCCTCCATCCAGGCACAGCCCCTTCCCGCAGCTCGGGCTCCTCTTCTGCGGTCAGACACTCTGGGGAAGCTCCAAGTTGTGGTGACAGGAGTTAAGACAGACAGTCAGAAAACAGAATGTGAAGTATTTTTTTTTTATATACAGAATACAGGAAAGTTTCTGTAAAGTCTAAAACGTTACAATTACTATGTACAGTGGAACTAGCTGTTCTGCTGCGGGGAGGTGGCATATAAACAAAAGAGACAGACAGGTTACGACAAACGATCTGCTACAATAGACAATTTGAGGAACGTCATACCACATGTAGCACTGTACACAGCTTTAAAACATTGAAAAATGCCATCACTGATGTATTTACACAGAATCCAACACTTTTCCTTATTTGAAATAAAAATAGGATGGACACCAGGAAAAGAACTCATTTCTCACTGCCCATAATACACAGTAGCTACTTGTAGTGCAACCATAGCAGGGAGGGATGGGAAAAATAACTGTGGGAAGAAGAGCGCTTCTTTACATTAAATAAAACAATGATATTGTATAGATTTGCTGTATGAAAACTGTATTTCTCTTTTAATATAAAACTATTGTCACTGGCACAAAATAGAACAAGTTTCTGATTATTTTACAACTGCATGGGAACTATCTGTCAGAGAGAGTCCTCGAGTCAGACAGCGGTCACCCCTCGCTCTGACGCGTCCTGCTCTCACTGCAGTTTTCCTTTTAAAATGAAATGTATAGTACAAATATATGTGCAAATGCCCCTAAAACTTGAGCAAAAAAGAAAAATTAAAAAAAGTTAAACGTTCTTCATTTCATGCAAACGGCGTGTGAACAGTCTCTGGGCCGACATAGAAAATCCCACCTCGGTTTGTACATTTTTGCATTGCAAGAGTCTGAGGGCGTTTTCCTTACTCCAAAGCTCTCTTCCTAAAATTCCTAGGGAACTGAGTTGGACCGCAGCACGGGCACCTGGTGGGGTTTCAGAGAAAGCTTCTCCTCCAAGTCCATGTCTTGTACTAAGGCAGCGTCCCCCTTGGGCTGTTTGGTCGCAAATTCGGTAATGCTGAAAACAAACTGCAGGCAGCCCAGCTTGATGTAACTGCCGTGGTGGAGCAGGGCTGTCCCCTCCCAGCCAGCCCCGCTGCCCCCTATTAAGCTGGAGCTGCTGGCTTTGCAGTTACAGGGTTTCCGATGCTGCCCTTGTGCCTGTGAATTCATCACAGTGGCTTCTTCATGCGGCTCCTCTTCTTGTTTTCTGCTTTTATGTCGTTCTGGAAAAGAAAAAAAAAAAAGCAACATGTAAGATTCAGGCAGGCCAGCGGCAGCTTGTTTTCATCAACAGGGGCTACGGCTGAGGTGCCTCAGGGGTAAGATCCTCCAGCCACGAGGCATTTCGGTCGTTCTGCAGTGAGCGGCGGATAAAAGGGAAACAGGAATGTCCCACAGCCCTGGAGAGGTAGAGGCACTTACACACCTATTTTGGCAGCCAGAAAAAGAGGAAGCCGATCAGGTGGAGAGCAGGAGTAAGCCACGCGGGGATGGGATGGCTGTAGCACAGCCCAGATCGCTTACTCACAGCCTGGGAGGGGAGGACACGCATGGGGAAACCCCTCAGTCCAGCTCTGAACCGAGTTCATCAGCCAGGCCTGATGTCAGGCAGGGCTGGAGCTTGGTTAACTCCAGCACCGGAGGCAGGAGCGGGGTTAACAGCAGAGCACTCGGCAGGCTGAGGCACTCCCCAAGGTCTTGTGTAACCCAGGCTGAGGGCTGTGGAGAGACTCCCCTTTTTGCAAGAGGTGCACCAACCACTGCAGAACGAGGGGCACCAACAAGGAATCGATTTGCGCCCGCTCCTGTCCTCCTCTAATAGCTCCCTGGGGTGTTAGGTAGGGCTGGCGCTGCCTCAACACTCACTTATCACACTCTGCACTTTGGCAACAATACTGCTGGGAGGAGTGGGCGTCATCTTCTCCGAGAAGTCACACGAATACAGAACGTTGTCCACGGTCGTCCCATGCTCACTGTAGTTCAACAGCTCATAATGTTTCGTATTCTGAAAAAAAGGGAAGAGGAGGGAATCGAGACACCAAGTCAGAAGGTCTTCTGCCCATATACCCTTTTGGAGCACTCAAACACAACCCCTCTCTCCCTACCACTGTCGATGATCAGAGACCACCAACTCGAATCTCGTGCATGGTTGATGCTCACAGAACAGCCAGCTTTCCAACAAAAGCTGCTTCCCACGATGCTTCCCGGCAGGGAAGGAGGGTCAAAGCAGCTTTGAAGAGAAGTGGGTTTTACCTACTGCATTTGGACGAACAGATTTTTTGGAAACGGGGATTCAAGTCAATTCTCACGAAGTGAGCACACCATTTTAACAGGCACACTAGATGCAAACTTAGCCCAAGACCTGTGCCTAGCAGGAAAGTGTGCTTTGGAAAGCAGACACAAGATGGCAAGCGGGGTGCCAGTGTGCTGCAGCAGCCATAAGATAGAGACAGTCTGGGATTTTACAGGCCTTTTGCAGACGCTGAAATGCCTGGAGACGTTACCGTGACACACATTACACAAGCAGCATCACGCTCAGCTGAGCTTTGCAGAGGATGTTGACAGAGCAGAGGAGATTTCAGGTTAGCTCACAGGAATCACCTGAGGGCTGAAGACCTTGTCGCCCCAGGGACTACAGAGTTTTAATCAAGTTACAAAAACTCCCCATGCACAGGGGAGTAAATTTTCAAGTAACCTGCTAGGCTGCAGAGACCAAGGCCAAGCATGAGCTGCCAATGGCCAGAAGCAGAAACAGCAGACAGAGCTAAGGAGGGGGAATTCTCCCTCTACAGCGACCACAGCCATAGGTGGCCTGCTGGAGCATGGAAGAAGTTCAGTGCCTAGAGCCTGATTTAGGATTGACCACTGTGAGGAGATGCTTCAACGCAGATTTAAGGTCTGGATCCCATTACCAAGTGTGTTCTGTAGCTTGTAATGCACTGGAGGAATGGCTAAAGCCGGCTGTGGGTTAATCCTGGATCCTGCTCAGTAGCTGGTTGACAAATGGCGATATAAAAGACTATCTTGCTTCAAAGACTGTTTCCATGCTAAGAGACATCTCCAGCGGCGCTTTTATTGGCAGACCCGCCAGCCTATTTACTTCAAGAACAAACTAATCTCTGGACTGTAGTTAAGGAGCAACTGTAGACCTCTGTTTATGCTGAGAGCTTAACTGAAATTTTAGTTAAATAAATAATTTATACAGAGTACTGCAGATGGCACGAACACTTTGCATCACCATCACACCTGAAAGCAAGAGAGCAGTTCCCTGTTTTGTTCCAGCTGAGGTTTGATGTCGACACGTAAAGTTTAGCTTTTACTAACAACGCAGCTGGATCAAAAAGTATCGAACCAT
>NW_009188283.1:369-28714 GCF_000690835.1 Fulmarus glacialis | reverse complement strand
CTTTCCCTAGACACCAGCGGTGACAGTGCTTACTTGTGGTCAGTCTTTGTCCACAAGCAGTTAGCTCAGAGAAATCATGCTGGCAGAGCTCTGTGCTTCAGAAAAGGGTTTGACAGAAAACGCTGACGCAGCCTTCACTGGAGTGAAACCATTCACAGCCCTGGCTCTTACTTTGTAGTCCACAAAGGAGCACCACACAAAGACAACCTGCTGCCTGCACCTCCAGCTCCCACTGCCATGCATGCCAAATAATAAAAATGAAAAAAAACCCCACCCAGGCACTCACCTCATCGTAGAATATGCAGGCATGTTTGCCAGACACATAGTTACAGTGACCATAGCTTGTAAGGCACACATCCATATCAGCTCCTGTCAATGGGGAGGACAAAACAGGCTCAGTTCATTTCAGAAAAAACCGTCAGGCAGCAGAGAACAACAGACAGAATTAAACTTCAATTAGCAAAACAACAGGGGAGCAACTGCCTTTGTCCGCGCTCCCAGGACTGCATGAATAATGCTGCGATAAGCCACTGAACAAAGTTTCAGTGGGGGAAGGGAAGGCTAGCAGCTCCATGAAGGTTGAAGAGCATTTCACAGTTACTGGGTCTATCCAGAGCACCAGAAGAATCTAAGCAGAAAGAAACGAAACCTGCAAGCAAACCGTAACTCTTCTCTCCATCAATCAGGCATTAAATCTCCAGGACAGCCATTCTGCTAACTTTGATACCAGGCAGGTTACAAAGGTACAACCCCACAAAGATTCACGTGGACGTGAAATTTCCACCACCATTTTCTTGGTAGCGAAGAATCCCAGTACAAGCGGTCACAATGGGTCTGTTTTCTTCAACACCCATTTGGCAAACACTTACAGAGCATCAGGGAGAACCACCCTGATTCTGAAAGGTCAGGGCTGGAAAAAGCTACTCACCTGTCCCGATGTAGAGGGTTCGATAGCACATATTGACTGCACCCCCTAAGCCCATCAGAGGATAGAACACCGCCCGGGCTTGCACTTCCTTTCTTTGCGCTGCAAGATAAAAAGAAATTACTTGAACAATGTTATCAGCTATGAAGGCTGCTTGACCTCAGTGTCCCCAGCGCTAGACTCTCCAGAAAGCACAGATCCTAAGGAGGATGCAGTCAGCTTTGGCTTAAACTCCAATTCCCAACCCTCTAGGATGTTTGTGCATTAAACATCTTTTTGCCAGTCATCAGAGAAAATTGCTCTCTCCAGTAACCCGCATAAGCCATGCAATTGGGGGAACGTTAATACGGAGTGGGCACAATGGAGCCACACTGAGGAAAAGACAAGCCTCCTACCACTAGCTTCTTTCTTAACCTCTTCCACTTTGGGTAATCAAAGAGCTGAGTCTTGCTGTCAAAGTGCCACTTAAAAAACATTGGTCCTGGTGAATGTCACCAACTTAACAGCTGCGATTTCACTTCTAGTGAAGCTGCAGAAAAAACACACGGGTTGAACAGGGCTTGTCCAGGGACCAACCCAGCTCCCAGGACAAGATGATTTGATGATTTACCGAGTGGGCTCCTTTACCCTCAGGTTGGTCCCTACAGCACGCTCGGCAATGGCTGGGCCAGAGCAGCTCCCCGGCAGACAAGTTCAAATCACATATTCTCACATGCCCACATTAACTGGGCAGAAGATCATCTTCTGTGGAACAGATATCAAACTCTGGTGGACCACACAGGCCTAGCCAGGATTTCAGCAGCTGTCTTTTAGAGATAAGCCCCTTATATGCACAGAGTTTAGGCCTCTCCTGATACTACATCTGCATGACAGTTATACACCAAGAGTGTGAAATCAAAGAACAGAACATGAGGATTACGAGAGATTGTTTGCAGAGCCACCTACATCAAGAACATTGGCCACATTGAGTGGCATCACTGGACGTGCAGCACTCAATGCAGCTGAAACGTGCAGGTTCCCACCTCTGCCCAGCTGCCCTGCACAAGTCCTTTCAGCTGTCTGGCTCTGCTGGCTCAACAGGGCTCACTAAAGGCTTTGGATCTAGTATTTCATCAGCAATGCTAAACAGTCAGCTGGATGCATCATTCCTGCCCAAAAAGGGTGATGGGTCAAGACAGCATCAATCTGCCTTTTGAAAGGCAGACTGCTGAAGAATTTCCAGAACTCGTCTGTTCCGAGCAGCACAGGAACGCAGCTCGTATCACAGCCTGGTGCTGTGTCCTACAGCAGTGTTCAAAAGAAGATTGACAAAGCATTTGGAGAATGCTGTGATGCTACAGCAGCAAGCAAGGTTACTGACTGCTAGCACGCTTCCAAAGATCTTATCTTGGATATTTACCCCCAGGCCTAGCAGAGGGGGAGCAGACAACTGCTCCCACAACAAGGCTGTCCAGTTAGTGCTTGAAAGCAGATTGACTGGCTGCATGCAGAGGAACATGAAGCCATGTTCGCCCTGCAGCTTTAGGTGTTAGCATGCTGATACCAGTGACCATAAACAAAGCCAATGCTGAACTCGGGGAATCTGGAGACTTCCAACAGAAGCGCAAGTTGTTTTCCGTTATTTGCATTAGTTGCACTTAGTGTTTCAGTTGACAGTGACATTACTCTGATCGGGCAATGATAACGTCACACATATAGTCTGTGCCCCAGTTCCTCCTGTTCGTGTGTTTGTCTCACAAGCAACCTCTCCAGAAAGAGAGCAGGAATTCACATATTTCTCTTGCCCATCTCAAAGGTGAGGACAAAAAAAAAAAAAAAAGCAGCTGAACCTTCCCATCTCTTGCTAATTCTGTGAATAAAACACAACTTCACTAACGACTTCAGCAGAAAATCAGAAGTTACTGAAGGTATTTCCACTGCCATAATTTGTAAATAATTAAGTAGAGGGACCTGAAGGAGTTTCTGGCCAGTGGATACCCAGAGCAGGGGATGACAGGAAAGAAACATGAAAGGCAGCATCAAACAGATACCAGAAGAAGAGGGAGATCTCCTTCCATGAATAGGCAAGGGAGTGCCAAAAAGCTATGGCTCAACACAAACCGACTATTCTAGGGCTGCTCTTACCTTCAATGTGGTTTCCCACAGGAGATTGCTGATGGGAACTGACACTGCTCGCTAGAGACTGAGCTTTGGAAGGAAAGAGCTGATGTATTCTCTGCAAGGCCAGAAACTTGATCAGCTGCTCATCCAGCATATTTATCTCAATCTCTGTTAATAAACAAAAAGCAATTAGTAAGTTATTCATGGAAAGGGTGCAATCTGAGCTGCAGTGGATTTAACTGTCCCACTTTCAAACTTGCCATTTGCCTCAACAGCAAAGACTTGACAAATTTTGCAATATCAAGAATCTTACACAGAGGTGATCTATTACTTCATATCATCTCCTGTGAGCAGCGTGCGAGGAAAGTGCCAGTAATGGCCAGAGTGCTACAATTCAGGCAGCAAGCGGAAGTTTAGGGGAAAAAGGACTGATAAGTTGAAAATCTGCTGTTTTGGCTCAGAATCAATAGGTCTGCAGAGGTGGACGTTACGCCCCTTTGGGTTCTTCTTATGAAGCTTCGTTATCTAGTTAGAAAGTCTAACCCTACATTACAGAGGAAAGCAGTAGCCACCTGTGAAGCTGCTACAGGCTCATTCTTGAGTAACAGGGTCAATTAAACCAAACAGGGCAATTCAAGACAATACTATTAACGAGCTTTAAAGCAGATCTGTTGCTGATAGCTTTGAAGTATTTATATTTGTAAAGCCCTACAGAGGTCTGCTTTCTGGCAGCAAGCAGGCTGGCTAACCTCTTCTTCCAAGAGCTTTCTCCACATCAGCAACAGTTAAACCAGCAAGCAGAAGAAGCAGAGCTGTAACGGCCTTTCCCGATAGCAGAGAGGTAGTCTGGGCAGGCTGAGCAGTCGGGGTTCACCCAAGAAAAGAGGGTCACATTGGCAATGCCAGAAAGGCTGTTCTTCAGATGCAGAAGTCATCTCTGGCAACAGCCTCGCTATGCTACTGATCATTGCTGTTCAGCAATCTCCTCCTCCTGAAGTCACTCCACTAAGGTTTGGCATTTCTTGCCAAGTGCAACAAAAGGAAAATAAAAAATGGGCCAGTCTAGGAGCAGACTGACAGAAGCAGAAATAAATCAGAAAATTAACTGACCCATTAGAGCATCACCACTCAGGTGACTGCTCGACTACAAGATCCATTGTTGGACTTTACGCCCGTCGGGAACAGCTCTGGATTGCAGCTAGCACCACAACATGGCAGGGCTGCAGGTTTCTGCATGTGAATTCCACCTGGAAAGCAGCCCGTGCAAAAGCTTTGTGATCGTTCCCCAGAAAAGCTTCAGGCAGAAACACTTCATCCGCCTTGCTGCCTTGGCAACGCTACAAGTAGGGAAGCGTGTGACATATTTAAGGTAATGTATACCCAGCCCCGCCCTCACCTGACTGCAACCCTTCTTTATCTCTGGAACTTTTCCTCAAGCAGAGACCAAATGCTCTAAGGAAGCAAACACACAGGGCTAGTAGAGACTGATAACGAACTAAATACTCACCGCCGTCCATAAATGCTTTCAGGGAACTGGTGAGGTCCAACATAGCTGCAGAGTTTGAAGTGAGTGATGAGGGTAGAGTTAAAGCGCTTCCTATGGATAAGGTGCTGGGACTGACCTTACCATCTACAGAGAAAGATGGTGCAGAGAAGATATGTCACTGTGACGTTCGTGAGACATGCACCCAGCCCTCAGGCTGCACTTCGCTTCCAAGCTGCTCAGAATGACTAATTTTGCTCATATTGATGCTTTGAAAAAGGCCTGAATTAGAGGCCGTTAGCTTTCTTCTGCTCATAGAAGGACTAGTGTGTGCCTCCAATACAGAGCCAACTGCTGGCTTCTGCCTCTCACCTCCAGTTGTCGGAGGAATTCTGGACCTATACATTTAAGCTCCTACTCCCTCTTTGAAGCAGCAGCAATGACAGACTGTAAGTGATGTCCTACAGAGACTGGAAAGATGAGCACCAAGTCCCCAGGAGCTTGAAGAGCTTACTACACCTAGAGACAGTAGCTTGTCTAGGCCTGAACATGCATAAAAAGTGTAATTGCCCCATTTTTATTTCTGCACAATTATCAAGTCTGGGGTATACTTCACTGTCCAGTAAGAATGTGACAGTCATAAGCAGATTTTATTATTTACAAAATAAAATTCTACTGCTTTGGCAGTGACCACACAGCTGAAAGAGGCAATGGCAAATGCCAGGAAACAAAATCCCTTTAATGCATTCTTGATGCCAGATCTTCTTGAGTTGGTTTGCTTAGAAGTAGAACTACTGTAAGCCTGAAATTTATGGCAAAAAAAAAAAAGTCATGAATGATTTGTATTTTTGTATTCAGCAACAAAATTTGCATACCGTAATTTAAGATTTGTGATAAATATATATATGCATCATGTTAGATGGAAAATCTAAATACTTACACCTTTCCCAAGAGACACTGCACCAAAATGTTGTTTTAATCTGCATTTTGTAGAACGCAAGCTTTGCACCAAAAGCAATTATTTAACATCTTAAGCAACCACAAAATTATGTAGGGTTTGCAGTGCTCTTCAAACCACAAGCAAGAAGTTTTCTGTAGTATGGTCTTATTTCCTCTACCAAAACTTCTCCCAGTCTTGCATTTCTAAGCAGGGCATGGTCAAACTAGCAGCCTCAGAGTAACCAAGTTTATTCAGCAATAAGCAAGGAGGCCAAATACTCCGGGGACTGCTTCCAAACACGAGGTAAAGCTCAGAAGTTACTCATTAAGGAATTTTGAAAAGAATAATAAAAAGATACCGCCTTACAATCACCAGATCTGAGCCACCCCACACAAGCCTGCCACCGAGTAGCTAGGAACTGCAAGAGAAGTGACAGACAGCTCTGTCGCATGCTTTTCAGCAACTGCTTCAACCCAACCTGCACAAAGGGTTTACTAGTTTGAGTGTTGAGCTGGTGCGGGGAAAGGGAAGAGAAGGAGAATGCTTTAAGTGAAAGCTTATTCTAGCAAAATTTGAGTTATGGGCAGTTACTCTGACTTCAACACCTATCAACATCTATCAACATCTTTGACTTGATGTTTTTATACTAAAGAATGGGTATATACACTTTAACAGCAGGGGTTTTGGGTACAACTCAGGACAGAGATGGTATATCCAAGTCCATAACTACCCTGTATTAACAGACTAGCAGATACTAAACAGACTACAGCTTCCCAGGTCTGCATTTCTCTAACATCAAGGCTGTACAGCTGAAGGCTTCAAACACATCTGTACTAGGAGACACAAGCATCACCACAACAGTTACCAGGACAGAGATCATAGGATCAGACGCCTATGGGCATCACAGGATCAGATCAGGATCAGGAGACAGCTGCTTTTGTGAGAAGGACTACCTTGCAATCAAACTAGTGCTTTAAAACAAATCAGTAGTTTTAAAGCAGCATTGGAATGGCCAGTTGTTGGAACAGCGAGACAGCAGCCAACTGATTTAAAACTATTGTTGCTTTCCAGAATTAAACTGATCTACTCTCCTGCTTCTCAGGACAGAGTTCCCCTGTCAGGTATACGCAGCCAGAAAAAACACACCCCGTGGCTCCCATGAAGGGACCCAAGACAGAGGAGACTTGAGAAACTTCTCCCGGCCCTCCACAAAAAAACCTAATTCCCAGTTAAATGAGGGCATACCGCTAGAGCCTTGAGGTTCAGAATAACATTTAGCCTGAACGCTTTCTCAGCCCTGGGGACCAAGATCAGGTGTTTGGCACGTACCTGAAGGTGGTGCTGGTGAACAGAATCTGTTTGTGGACCCGACAGCAGAGATCCCATCTCCTGCAGCCTGCGGAGGGGTGAGAGCCCTCGTGGCGGTCAGAGGGGAGCCCATAGATCGCAGGTCTGCCGTCAGCGGCGGTCCTATCTGTGTCTGCACATTCTTTCTTTGCAAAGTGCTGGTGGTCTCCAGGCTGGCACAGGAGCTCGATATGGACGTAGGCATACTTGTGACCGGCACAGAACCCCTTTGTGCACAAGAAACGGGCCCTGCTACGTTCTCAGTTTTGACAATGGTTCCAATGGTGTGATTCAGAAGTCCACAAGTCGCTGGGGGCGTGAGGGGCCGAGGCCATGTTTGCCGATGAGACAAAACAGGTATTGTGTTACCAGATCCGATCAGTCTCTGGGAGTCAGTCAACTGTGCTGAAGATTCAGACGAAACGCCATAGAAATGAGGACCATTTACTTTAATGTCAGAGGCTGTCGGCCCATTTGAAGTCCCGCAAGAAGACACCTTCTTGGATTTATCTATACAAGAGCTGCAGTTGACATCTTCCTGTGACAAAGTCTGCTGGGATTGCGAGGAGCTCAAGGAATTCTGGGT
Organism: Fulmarus glacialis; assembly: GCF_000690835.1. Lineage (NCBI taxonomy): Eukaryota > Metazoa > Chordata > Aves > Procellariiformes > Procellariidae > Fulmarus > Fulmarus glacialis. The sequence goes on along the minus strand of NW_009188283.1, from coordinate 21,333 downwards.
GGTAATCCCTGAGGTGCAGGATGACATGGAATAGAGGGAAGGTGTGGGTGCCTTGTCAGCTGCCTGGTAAGGGTTGGCGAGTGAGCCGTCTGCCACAATAACAGGCTTAATATCAGCCTTCTCTGTTTGTTCAGAGTCCCAAAGCGAAGTCATCTGCTTAGCAGATAAATGTTTCAATATGCTGCACTGGAGCGCAACAACACTACAGAGCCACTGGGAGGAAGAAAAAAGTGCAGGTTAGCTCCACAGGCAGACAGTGCTCCAAACCTCAACAGTTACTCCATCGTTCACCCAGCTCGAAGAAATTCAGCTGCCTCACTGTGCTGCTGACTGCTCTGATGCAGCCTGGAACTACAGCATCTGCTCTGATGCTCATCTAAAATCAGGAGAAAACTTTGTGCAGAGGTACAAAAGTGCAACCAAAATTAGGTACTGCTTATCTCCGTGCCGGGGACAGTACACAGAGGAGCTGAGATTAAAGGAGGAAGAAGGCAGCAGATGCACTTCCTCTCCCCTGAATTCTTCCCTCTCTTCACCTGTTAAGTGTTGCAACTCTTCAGCTAGTTACAAACACATCTTTCACTAATATGGGCTTCTATCCAAACACAGTCCTCCAATTTACTCTGTAGCACGCTGGAAAGAAATGCTGATCTACCTCACGCTATAGGGAGTCACCTGCCAAAGCTGGGGTGGAGCGCACCTTTCCTTTTACACAAGGTAGAGGAAGACGAGAAGATTTATTTGAAGTTTTAAGCTCCATGGTGAATGTGCATCTGCCACACAGAAGAACCCCGCCTGAGCTAACAGAAGGACTCAACTACACCACTGACTGCAAAGCAACATGCCTTCGCGTTGTGGAATCTGGCAAGAAGTTTCATATGAGATTTAAACACTCATTTGACCTTGATTTAAAAGTCCAACTCTATCAGCAATAAAAAGCAGCCCAGAAATATGACATTAACATACAAATAAACGTGTCGGAGAGCAGCCTTACATAATCAAAGCGGAAAGTATTTCCCCTCAGCCAGGAAATAAAAATGACATCTAGACAGAAAGCCCTCGACTCCACTCTTAAGGCCAGAAGACTATTTCACCACTTCCCTGAAGTGTCAAATGAGGAGTTTTACATTTCACCTGGAAAGCCAAAACGAAGTTTTAATGGGCAAGGGTGTCAGAGACAAGACAAGCTATCACCTTCAGACATGGTTTTGAGACTGGTTTCCTAGACAACTGCTCTGATCATGACTGAAATGGAAGAGATCTTTGTACCAAAGCAACTACAGACATAGAGTCCAAGCATTTGACTTCATTTACCTCCTGTTGTTCTGTCTGGCTGGCTAAGTGCTCAGTGTTCAAAAGGTGCTTCTGCAAGGGTTCCTCAGGGATCCCGTTACAGATCAGCTCGCCATCTCTAATTGCTGCAGGCGCAAGTAACGGGGGTGGAAGCCGGTATTGGGACTTTATAGCATCAGGAACCTACATAGAGAAAGAAGATCACACATGAGAATAATTACTCAAGAATGACTAGTTAAACAAAGTGCCTAACCAGCACTACGCTTTGAGTTTGCTGCTTTCTGACCCAAAGGAACCCTGCAGACAATACACTAGAAGTTTCAAGGACTGAGTCTTTAAATTGATGCAGCCACGCTGAAATTAATAGGTTTTATTCCCTTAGGTCAGGCATGACTTCAGCACATCGTGGTGGCTACAGCATAAGAGAAGTCATGCAAAAAAGGCCAAGTAAGAAGGGAAACCTGTATGGCATTTTTCAGGCATTCTGGCAACAAATACTCTTTGGGGTTTAACACAGAACATGCAGCTGCTCCAATTCTGACGTTAGGGGCACCTTCAGGAGGTTTTGTGTTGTACTTTCTATGCTTGTGCTAGATTTAAAGGCTTACTTCTAATAGCTGACCCTTATGGTTGGCAAAAAAAAAAAGCTTCTTCAATCCTACACGTAGCTGACTTCCAGACCTCTCACCAACACATTCATTCAGACCCCACCCTCTTCCTCCTGCCCCAAGAGGCTATCCCTACGGGGCACGCTGGTTTCCCTTCCAAACCCGAATACATATACAGGGAGTTTCACCGACACCTACTTGTTTACACATACCTTCAAACCTTTTCTCTTTACTGATTGAAGAACTCTGCGATTCGGAGGATGTTTCTTATGGATTCGGTTTAAGAAATCCACTTTGACAACATGCTGAGATATGGTGTCCTGGAACCGGTCAAATACTCGGCACCGATTACTCAGGGTCAAGTTCTTCTGGTTCAGCTGGGTGATCAGATAATGCCACAGGAGTTAGGGATCTGCGGGTCACTCTAATGTACCCTAAGACTTTCATAACGCCTCGTAGCACTGGCAGTACAGCATCAGCTCAGCTTTAGACTATTTGTTTCCTGCAGCACTAACCATTTCTGTTAAAGGGCACATTGCTGGAGATGAATACAAAAGTATTTAGAGGCCTACTAAGCAGCATCAATGCTGTCAGAAGCAGTTTGTCTGGGCACAAGCCCTTTGTTTCAGCCCCCTGTTTCCTGAGTATTTAAGTCTCAAGTACACTGCTTTTCCACAAATGAAAACTCCCTCTTGGAATGAAAGTTTTTTGGGTTAAGCATGCAAAGAATTACTTCCCCTATTTGTAGCACTGTGCTGCTTTGTATCACAGTTCTGGAAGCTCATCTAGGTCTTAAGGAGTCCAGTCTGAAAACTAAACAAGCTGTCAGTGAGCCACAATCTGAGCTGTCAGCTTCAGTTACAGGAAGGAGTTGCCCCATCTTTATATTTTATTGCAGATAGCAGCATCATATTCCTTTGGAGAGTGCGTTGCTTGCAGCAGGAGCTTTACAAGCGTTACAGAGAGCAATAAGAGCTCAGAAGCTGTTTTACATTTGTTGTACTTTGTCCTTTAATGGACCTGCCAGGTTCCACTCCAGCATCCGGTTACCATACTGCAATCATAGTCCTGCTTACCACCACGTGTTCTATGTGATTTGGGCACATCCATCTACCCAGAGGCATGGCAGTAAGCGGTGGCTCCAGACAATCCATGTGGAACAGGAGTGGGCAATAATCACACTGAATTAGAGGTGCCACTCTGCAACTCCTGCAAAGAGAGCCATATCTTATTTCCCATACAGAATACAGGGCATAAACCAAACACACAGGCAAGCTCGGCTAACTACTTTAGCTTATCTTTCCCCACCAATTCCCCTACACTACGTTACTTGCATCTAAAATTAGGCTTCAGATTTGTAACTTGATCTATATGGACCTTCTGCAAGACCCACTCAAGGCAAAAGGTCTTGCCCATGCACCTGAGAGTTTCTCGGTGCAAAAGAGGTCCTTTGGCAGGAAGAGATGCCAAAGCTGTAAGCACTTGTCAGATTCACATAAGCAACTTTTCAAGTTGACCTTGGGCATTAGTCCTGAGTGGCTTCATTTAGAGCAAAATTCAGAGATGAAAAGGAAATCTCAGATTTAGGTTATTACAATTTTTCTCAGATGAATCTTGTGTGAAGTTGGGACATTTATTTCAACAAGATGTTCTCAGAACAAATCTCAAACTCCAGAAAGCTACTATATCCGATTTCCCAGGCTTTAAAGAAGTCTCCACTCTGTGACAAAGTCATCAGCTGTTCTCCACAAAAGCTCCAGTCTCCTGAGTCTCCAGCCCACTTCCAGAAACTCATTCTGACTGGGTTCCTGAAATAAAGTTTCTTGTTTTCACTGACATTTTGAATTGGGATTTATCTGTGGGTTTTATGCAGTTACAAAAAACCAGCAGTATTTTGTACTGTTTTTCAGATTTACTATTTCAGCACAATACTCCTATTTGCTTTGGGCTTATATCTCTCTCAGTAGATTTCTATTTCCTAAAAGCCACCTCCTCGCATACTTCCTTCATGAACCATAAAAAAATTCTGTTTTCTAAGCCACCATCACTTTAGAATTTTTCTTAGTAGAAAAATATTGAAGACAAGATGGCTCACTCCCTTCAGGCTACATTTTAAAACCCTTTACAGCCACGCAAGGCTGCAGAAGCCACACCTACACTTGCCATGGTTAAACATCTGTTATTTAGCAAAGATGATTATTCCCCCATTTGTTTAGAGGATTGTAAGCAAGTAATGAAGGAGAATGGGAAAGGGAACAGGTCATGTACTTTTTTCAGCAAGAACTTTGCTCCCGTGAAGGGTGCAGCTACACCAAACAGCTTCCCTGGAAGAGTCAAGTACCTGTTGCATGTGAAGCAGACTTTCACCGGCAAGGGAACCAAACCATTGTGGTCTAACTCGTGCTGTGCTTTCTTGACATTCTTTCCTGTGGTTTCTTCCTTTCTCCTCCTCTTACTAGTACCTGAAAGTAAATTTTAAAAGGCTTTGGGTTACCCACATAGCAGAGACTTGCTTTCTGGCCGATATACATAATCATCTCGGGCAGAGGCAAACAGAAAAGGCAAAAAGAGCTGCTTAATGAACCCGTATCAACCACTAAATCTAGCCTTAAGTGACAGAGACTGTCTTTAAAGGCAGGCATATTTTATACTTAATCATTTCAGTGACATCTTATACATGAAGTCATTACTTTGTTACTAGATTATCATATCATAAATCAAAATCAAGTATTTTGACAAATGGAATTTTTTTCTTCAGATTGATGATCTAGACTAAGGTGACCACAGCAAGCCTCTATCACAAGTGCTGAAGGAGGTGTAGCGCGTAGTAGCAGTGTCCCCACAGCTCACATCTGAAAGAGGCCACCTGCTGTCGGACAGCTGGAGGAGGACCAGGGGAACTTCTGTACCCTCCGCTGCCATCAGTGAGCATCACTGGAGCCACAACTACCAAGGAGTCAAGAGGGAAAAGAGGCAAGATGGCAGCAGGATGCAACTGCGGACATCTTCACCAACACTAGACAAGCCATCGCTCACCTGGAAGTGCTGTGGTGCAGGTCAGTTCATTCGGCAACTGGAACTGCGTTGGGTTCCTTTCCATGGCAGCAGCAATAAGAAGCTCAAAGGGTCGCTTCAGCTGGGGCTGCCCACAGTCCATTTCTGCAATGGCAGAGTCATCATCCACGTCAATTATGTCCTCATCGACATCATTCTGCTCTGAGTTGGGGGTCTCGGTGCTGGCATTGGATGTGGGAGTGCCAGGCCGGCTTGCTCTCCTTTCCAAGATCCTGGCATGCGCATTAGCCCTGATGCTGCTGCTAGACCTGTCCAACAGGTCTGCGTCACTGGTGGGGGAGGTGGTCCTTTTCCCAGATTTGTCCACCAATCCATTTACCTGCCCCAGCTCTTTCTTCTGTTCTCGCTTCTGCACGACATGAATAGGCAGGCTTATCATGGAGGCCACAAACAAAGCACATCAACCTTGACAAATATGCAATCGAAGACAAACAGCATCTGAAAAGGCTTGAGCCACTTACTACAACTTCTCCAATGAAGTCATTAAAGCCTTGACCTAGCAAAAACAATTTGATTGCAGCTAACGTACAGATGACAAAACAGCTGAAGGGAACCAAGCATGGGGAAGAAAATTAGCACGTCTCCCTCCTTTCAGGACAGGCGTATATGAGTCCAGATCAGGACAACGTTTCACAGCATCTAGTCCTAAATACTTGACAAATCAGACAACTCTGTTTACTTTGCTAGCCAACACTGAGAAACTCCACAGTAGACCGTTCATTGTCGATGCAGTCTATTAACCCTGGCAGTGCATCCAAACCCATTACGAAACGAGAAGGTCAGCTTGAGAATACAAGCACAATATACAAACAACACTGCTATCTCTTGACAACAGGAATCTTGAACAGGGAGAACTGCAGTAGAGGAAAATAATACATTGCAATCACCGTGAGATCCATTTTGCAACAGGAGGGGACGCTGCATGGCCTAGTACGGGCAACTGTGCACTGCTCTAGTGCCTGACAGCATCACCAACATGGATGAGCCAATCTACTCGATCACTAAAATGGTCTGCAAAAGGAGCAAAGTGTTATCAGGCAATTTTTAATACAGAAAAGTTGGGTATTTTTTTCTTTTTTCTCTCTCTTTTGTTTATTTTATTATTATTTTTTAAATTTGCGACCTTCGGTTTTTTTACTGTCGGCTGATGGCTGAACAGTACCCTGGGAACATAACACGGCAATCGCTTCAGGAACAAAAGGCTGAGTACACAGGTTTTTTCCAATCTGTTTTGGGTGTCACTTCAAGGGAACAGTTGCTAGATAGTTTGGTGCGGTTTCTAAACCCTCTGCTACGCAGTCTTACGTAGTCACAGCAATAAGATGTTTACATTGTGCAAGACAGCTTCCTGGAGAAAGAGCATCAAGGGAAAAAAAAGACAAGCCACAATCTTGCCCAATCATCTCCTCCCCATCCTGTTCAACAGCCCAGGAAATCATAACTCACTGTGATTTCACCCTCTGCTGATGTGCAACTGCTGTGAAGTCACACTTCTAAAAAACACACACTAATCAGAATCACAGCCCTGATGCCAAAGCTGCATTAACATAACTCCTGTTTTGCCTGTAGACAGCTCACCTCCTCAAGCATGGGAGCCATTCCCATTCCCTCTGTGCCTCAGCTCTCCCTTCTTTCCAGAAGTGGGGGGAAAGGAAAACAGTTTAAAAGGCACAACTTGACAAGAACATATCAGGCACTTCGGTTTTGTGCTTCCTAGTAGAGAGGTTAAAAATACCAGGAGAGTCTCATCAAGACTCCTTAGTTTTCTTTAAGCCTGTTCCTAACAAAGCCCTTCACAACTGCGAGCACAAAGAGCAACTCTCCCACCTTAAGGGGAGGGGAAGGTATAAAACACAGGGTTCACGTTTCAAATGGACAGTCGGAAGGGCAGGGATCATGTCTGTTACAAGAGGCTTTACCTTGCGGCGTACAGTGCAGCGGTGACACATCCACTCCCCCGGAGGCAGCATTTCCTCACTGAGCGGAGGGTTGCTACAAAAGAAATACAAAGCAATGCTTTACTGTTATTTCCGAAACGCCTCTTCTCACGTACACGCAGCCCAAGTCAGGGTAGCTCTGCAGGTTCAGCTCCCAGGCACTTCCTCTTTGTCTTTACAGTGATGCTCCCCGATTTCGCTCCCCCATACATCCACTTAGCAGGACACCTCTAAGAAGCTTGACTTCCACGACACCCATCTCATCTTCACGATGCAGCACGCTCCACCGTTTCACAAGACAGTCTTAGAATTGAATAGCACAGATAAATGGAAGATTCACTTGTGTGCAACACATAAACCTCCCCCCTAACGCCAACATCTCCTTAAATAACTTGATTACTCCATGTAAGACTACACAGAATCCCGTGCAGCAAGCACAGTCATGTATCTAGGCATTTCCATCCCTTGAATTTGCAGTGCGAGTCCAGCTGAACAAGCTACCATGAAGTCTACCCACTGCTTCTCAGGTACTCCATCCCTGGGCACACTTAATGGTGGAATCCACTTTCTATCTTAAGACAACCCAAATACTTTCAAAAGTGTCACCATATACAGCTTGCCTTGGCTATGAAGCGCAAGATACATCCTACTCATATGGATCTGCACTTACTATAAAAGCTGTATCACATCGAAATGACGTTCTCATTTTGATGCTAGAAATAAACTAAAGCAAATTAGATGAAGGAGTAAGGAAGCCTATTTTGAGAAACACTTTTCCTTGGTTAAAGGCAGAGCAGCGTATGTTAGATGATACACTTTCCTTACAGATCCTACTACTAGCTCAAGTACTTTCCAACACCTCTTTCTCATTAAGATTTGTTATTTCAGCAAACTGCTGACTGTTGCAAGTGTACATGCCGTCAGAAAAACAGCCAGTTACCATGCAGCGTGGCTTTAATATATACTTTTAAAAGTTCCAGCTACTGATGCTAGAGACAGCTGCATAGCAAGTCTGCTCTCTTGTGCTAAACTCTCAACAGATAGATGCAGGACCTGGAAGCTCCATTTCCCACTGACTGGGAAATGGGTTACAAGGGATCCAGCTGGGACTGACTGGGTTACACAGTAATCGAGCAGTAGTGTGGCCACACTAGCAAGGTCCTTACGAGACCGGCCCAAGAAGCCACGCGAGCATGGGCAGCCAGACTGCGGTTCACTTCAGGAGTCTCTATACTGTTTATTGCACCAACAGACAAATATCAAACCAAATCCAAGTTAAGCTTTAAGAAGTCTCCAGCACCGACAAGCCAGAGAAGATAAGATGCGTATTTGTTGGCCAAGAAGAGCTGTGCTTTGCAGCAAAGGGAGAGGCTGTCTTCCTCGAGAATCTTGCTCCTAGCACGGGGAAATGGCACAGGATCCCAGCCCAGGCTCCCAAGCTTGAGCTGTAAAAACAAACACGCTTCCTTTGTTTAAACAGAGTCCCGGCGAGCCTTGCCCCGAGCACGCCAGCGTGCCGACAGAAAGCCTCCGCAGGTACCGCAGCCATCCAGGGTCACACTCGGTCTTGCAACACTGTGCCTGGAAGACTGAAGGAAGAACACAGCAAGAACCAAACTGGTAATAACCTCAGCATTTCTGGTGTCAGGCTCCGGGGAATTCAGTAGAGCCAACACATCTGGCAGCCATTTTGAGGAGGAGTGCAGGGTTTCAGAGGCCTCCGTGTTCCAGGCGCTCCAGAAACGCAGCACTCTGCATACATGCACAAACATACCTGCAGCTTATGTTTCTCATTTCCTGGAGGACTTGGATGAACAAGAGATCGGGCTCTAGTCAAGAGCACCAAAGCCTCAACTACTGGCTGCTTTACATGAAGTCTCAAAATTTGGCTGAAGCAGTACTCCCCTCTGCCCCAAACTAATCTTTTGCTAATAGAAACGGGGAAGGGGGGTGGAAGGAGGAGAGTAACAAATGATCCCCGTGTCTTTGCTGCAACATAAATCCATTCTGAGTCCTGAGGTGGATCCTGCAATAGCTCAGGTTTTACTCCTGCTAGAAACTGAGCTCTCAGATCTGCAGCTACTGCAAGTACGAATTCATCTGGCCCATTCCCCCCTTCCCCTCCCAGCACCCCAGGGGAAAAAAACCTACAGACTTTGATTTGTTCATAGTGAATTTTAGCCCTCTGAAGCTACCGACGAGCGTGCCTGAACTGCTGGAAACACGTCTGCCCCATTCCAATGCACGCGCGGCGTGCCAGGGATCCACGCGCTGCCAGATGCCTCCGGTTATTTGTTTTAACTGTTACCTCAATCTTACGCATTTTACAATGAAACAATTAATACCACGGTGAATCTTGAGAGATGCCTAGAAGAGTCAGAACAGGTTTCTTCTTAAGTGTGTATGTTATTTTCCCATTTGTTATGTTTGAACTATATGTTCAACAAGCATGAGATCCTACACACACAGTACTCTTAAACGACAGCTTAGAGAAGCATTTTAATGAATGCTGCTACCCAAAGGCCTGTGGAAGGATGGGGAAAGATTAGTTTCAGACCAGCACCAAGGTTTTAGCTCTCAGACTAGCCTCATGAGTTTTCTGCTTGCTGTCAGGGCCTAACTGCTATAGCAAGTGTATTAAAAGACTGATTCTGCTTCTCCTGGTTAATGAACTGTTCATCAAGGCAGCTCACTGCACTAACAAAGACTGATGAATGCTGTTCCTGCACTGCTGGCCTCTCCGCAAGCAGAGAGCATTTCCTGGGTTTTAGCATAAAGCCAGGGAAGCGCTGAAGAATGACGTTTTAATTGACTAGTTATGACCACATTCTTCAACCTTTTACTGTAAGCATAAGAGAAACTGATTTTTAAATCTGAACAAGATACTTGATCTTCATAACCAAGGTAAGAATTAGCACTTTGGCAGGAGCACCACAGCCACTTTCTCCCTATCTTTCATAGATTCATTAACATGCAGATCTCCAGCCGTTAGTGTTTGCTGCCAAGAGGACCTGGAATTGTACAGCACCAACTTTATCTTCAGTTACAACACATCTCCTTTCAACTACACACCGATCAGTTGTACTGTTATGTACAATTTCGCTGAACCTTAGTTTCAGAAAGTTTCCCCTTTTGTCATCACAGGCAAGAGTGGTGGCCAGTGCTATTTTACCTGGGAGGTTTGGTGTGACCTGAATTAAATCTGCTCAGCAGAATATGTTTCTGGATTTAAGACAAAGACAGCTCCGAAAAAGCGAGTCTGACTTTCAAGGTTAATATCTATACAAACACCTGGAAGACCAACTCATACAAAGCCTGTGAAAATTAGAGGAGATCTTTATCACTACCTGTTCAAAAACCACTACACTGATACGGAGTCACTTGCCATAGTACTAGTCTCATGGCTTTTTCTAAAAAAGTTAAGTAGCATCTGCTGAAATTCATACCAGATTTGAGTTGTCAAGACTTGCTCTTGTAAACTTTTGGACTAGCTCCCATGATCAGAACATTATGCAAAGCCTCCCTTAAATAAAATTTAAATGGCTATGAAGAAATCAAAAATCTTCAAGAGTCATCCATATATTAGGAGTTTTTATCAAGCAAACAATAGCATGAAGCCACTTAGCTTTTCAATTTCACACTCTGGAGCTCTCATACTTCAGATGCCTGTTGTTAGTCTAAATCCCGTAATTACTCTTCACTTTGCTGACCTCAATAAATAAGTAAACAAACGCTCAAAGGAATGACACCTTCTTCAATACAAACTGGGCCATAGCTCTCAAAGGAACCAGTTATAAGCAAACCTGAAGTTATTTACACGCAGCATTCCTGGTGGCCATCTTGCATCAACGGCACGTTGACACTACTGAGAGCACGCTCTGGACCCACCAGGCTACAGCCAGCTATCAAGCTGGGATAATGGTGGCAGGAAAACAAACCAGTCTCTGGCGAAGCTTTCTTGAACAACTTGTCTTTGATGTCAGTTGTTTTCAACAACTGGACTTAGATATTTTTTTCTGTGCAGGGGAAAATAGTAACCCCACAAAAAAATGTAGACAAGAACATTTTTCCTTCTCAGAAATCTTCTAATTAACTTACCAAGACTCAATGACAGGCTTATAATGAAGGATGCTGGTTATGTTTGCCAGTTAGAAAAAGGAAGAAGCCTTTCGGCTCTTCTATTGGACTCCTATTTATCCCAATGATGGATAGAGCTACAGCTGTTCTACCAGCTTCATAAAGAACAAGGCTCCCTGGCTTCCTACAGCAGGGCCTCAATGGCAGCCGTAACGAAAACAAACCAGGAAACCAACCTCACTGTCAGCGCATTACAAGCGCCCCATTGAGAATCGGAGAAAGCGGCATCATTTACAAATTCAGTTCTTTGAAACAGTTTTACTGCGCCCAAGTTACACACTTCTGGTCACAGCTGCTCCAAAACCCTGCAGGAGGAGGACACCTGGAACCCAGCGCTGGGAGCCTCTACCTTATACATAATAAAAAACACAGGAAACAAGCTGACAGCTGCAGCCTGATTCAAGTTCCTCCCCACTGCAACTCTCTTACCTTCCTATTGCAACTCTTGGATCAAAGAAGGGTTTACTCTTTTCTGAAGACAGAAGTCAGACTCCATTACCTGAAAGACGGTTATTAGGAATACTGTCAGCTCTCTGTTCCAGCAGTGTCAGGACTATTCCTCAGCACAAACTACTCAGTGAAGGTCTGTAAGTTCTTCAAACTCCATCTGCTCCTTAATATGGATGAAGTTGTGAGTAAAAGAAACAAGCTTCCTGATGAAGCCAAAGATTTCTCAAGCACCAAAGCAGAGACCACCAAAATTCAGATAAGCCAGGCACAACCTCATCACATTAAAACTAAGAGACTAACTTTTTGGCCTCGATTAGGCTCGCATATTTTATGTGTTACACCTACTCGAAGCCAGTAGTGCAATTCACATTAACTACAGAGCATCAGCCATTATACTTTTATCTCTGGTGCAACTCCTCCTGAGGGAAATAGTGAAAAAAAGCTTGATAGCAGCCAAGATAACTTTGTTTACATTGAAGTGAAACTCTTGGGCATGCATATAAAAAGTTCTAAATTAGTAACATCCAGCAAGGAGACCTGGACATCATTGGACTGGTCAGTACATGATTATTTTGGCTGCCACTATGCAAAGAAGGGAACAGAAATGACCGTTTCACAGGTCACCAATTATCCCATCATCTGGAACACTGCATCTGCTTAGCATGCATCTTTCCAACAGCATGGACAGAGTTGGAAATAAGGGTTCAGCAACAGACAGAGAACAGAAGCGGGATTAAAACACCATTATATGGCCAGACAGCAGGAAACAAGATGCATGCAAGGAAAAATAAAGGTACACTAGCATCATAATGTGTCCAAACGCCAGTACAAGAGCAGAGGAAGACTCGAACTCTTTAAGAGTTTAGGAAGTAATATCACGATGTATGTTATATTCCAAAATTTCATTCACTGTGTGCTTCTTTCTACCTCGTAAAACAGCCAGCGTTTAACGCTGCAAGGGCAGAACACTGTGCTGACCAGCAGTTCAAGTCTCTGGCAGCAGTACTACCGTGCTCCTAAGAACCAGGTACCATTTCACCAGCCAAAGCACTAGTGTAATGTGAATGTGAGTATTTCGTGAATTTTGAAGCCAGTGAAGTTATTTACTTGTATCGTTCCTCAAACCACTCCTGCTAGTCTCATCCGGGGAAGAGAGCTAAGTACAACCTCATGGAAGCAGGCATTATCTACCTTACCTTGCTTCCCTTCCGACCAGGGGCCCAGCCTCCTCCCCGCGCACTCGTGCGCAGGCAATCCCGAGACTCACGGGGAATCAGAAAAGTTCCCTCCAACGTCACGAAGTACAATTTTTTTGTCTCAGACCTGAGAAGTAGGACTGTCCAATAAACTGGATAAGCTGCATGTAAACATGTGATCACCTGATGTAATTAGTTACTTCTATTTATAGAAAGAACCTGGCCCACAGAGACCATTCCCTAGACAACCCATTAGTTGTTACCCTCATTAACAGCTGACAAAAAAATTAAAGAAAGTATTGCTTTTTAAGACATTAGATTTCCACATATATATATATAAAAAAAGTATACATCTATATAAATAAATATGCATTAAAAAGTGTATAATACCACCTGTACTGCACTGAGGTTCTTTGATTTTTTTTTTTTTAAATTAGTTCAGTTGGCTATGAACTCTGAGATTTGGGACACATCTGCTAGGGAACCATCCAGCTTTGTATTTATAAGCAGAAATCATGGAAGTCAATAGGAAGACTTGTTGACTTTGGAAAATTTGGGTCAGACACAGAAATTCAGGCATTGTGCACATGCTGACACCTGTTTCTTTCCCACGCATCACTCATGCCTGTACTGCAGACAATAGTAACAATAGTAACAATGGCCTGAATTCAATGTCCAGATTCATTATTAAGTGTTCAGATCTTTATAGCACCATCTTCTTAACAGATTAGAAGTCATCTTCTCAAAGCAGGATGACACATAGGGCAGCATCAGGGAAAAGAAAAGAGGGCTGAGGAACAACACAGCTCTAGTGAGAATCACTTCATCCAATTTTGTCTTTAAAGAACAATAAATGAAGAGACATCACTGGTGGGGAAAAAAATAATCAAAACACAGGTCTGAGAGGTTTCTGAGAAGTGAACACATTCAGCCCTGGCCATACTGAATGTGTTCAAAGGAGACGGGGGTGAAAGGACAGAAGCAATAAGGTGGAAAAAAGGAAAGCAGCACATCAGAAGAGGATGAAGGACAGACCCACAAAAGCAAAAGTATGAATTTGTCTTCACACAGGCACAAGTGAAGTATAATTCTGACATCTACACGTGGACTAGGCTTTCCCAAGAACACTGGAGAGGAGAGAGATGAGAGCAGCAGCAGAAATATCCACACAAAAAAACCCAACCCACGCTTAAAGCAGGGTATACATTCTTTTCTGCCTTTTCCGGATCACCTTCATATCCTGCTCCTGCTGCTATTCTAGACAGAGATCACTGGGAAGTTCACATGATGCCTTGCCCAAAGTCAAAGGCTGTGCAGGCAGGTGTTTCACACCAATCACTAGCGCTTGCCAGAAATTCAGCATGGGGTTTTCAGCCTGCTAAATTGCATCCTCAGGCCACTGCTTTCTGCAGGGTTCAAAGTCGGTAATCTCCAGCTCCATCTAGTTTACTTCAAGTGACTCGTGCAGAGCAGACGTCAGCAGAAACAGGTTAGAGTTGGGTTCAGGCACTAGATTTCCCCCAGCTGGCTGAGATGCTCTTTGCCTTTTGTACTCAAGATCTGATACGCCAATGATTTATAGAATTTTTTCTTCTTCATTTTTGGCTATAGGGAGCATTGACTCCATACCCTAAAAAGGTACGTAATTGCATTACAACTGATATCTGTCAACCCCTTTATTAAAGAGAAGGTACAACACTATTTTTACTCAGCTTACAGAGTTACTGGATACTGCAGCATTCCTTCGAGGAAGCTGGGCAGACATCTAGCGAGCGGTGGAGTTGGAGGCAGCGTAAATTGACTACTGGAAGAAGAAAAAGCCAGCTCTGACAATCCGACCGTGTCACAAAATCACAAGTTTCGCCAGTAACCTGACGTGGCAAGATGCTTTCTGCTTACACTCACTTCTTTCAAATCCAGTACTTCATACCCCTATAACAAAGCCATATTATAGTCTCACATACATTCGCATTTTCACAAGTCCAAGCTTACTCCCTGACTGGTTAAAAAACCCAGGTACGCACTTCTCACATGTGATTTATATTGCAACAGGCAGCACGCCCTAAATATTCAGACCTTGTAACACTTGCTTTCAGAAAGATACATCTCCTTCCTACTCTGGAAGTAGCCGCTCGCTTTCTTCACAGCAGATTCCTGCTACTTGCTACTGACTCGAGGATTAATAAGGGCTCCAGAGCACAGGAAAAACTCAAGAACCTGACACCTACCAGTGAGTCAGTCTAGCAACAAAAACAGTTTGACATCCACTTGTGTGGGTCAATAAACAGAAGAATTGATGTTAGTGCCTTTTCTAGGTAGAAAAACTGTTTCAGTATTGACGCTACAACTGAAATATCGAATCGACTCAGTCTGTCCTACACAGGGAGACAGCCAGGAGCGCTGCCCCCCGTGCAGGTGTTCTTCACACCATCACAACAGCACCTACAACCCAAGTCAAAAAGGTCAGTTTCAGGGCAGAAAATGCACATTTGGTCCTGACTCTTACTATAAATATATAGCTCTGCTGTTAAAAATCTGTAGCTGAGGACAGTGTGGGGCACTCCCCATCCGAGATGTCCTCCACACCCACTGTAACATAAGTACAGCAGGATGTTAGACATGCTGATCATGACTGTTTCCCATTTACTATCCCCATGTAAAGCAACACTGAGAAATAGAGAGGGGAGAATTATAAGAGCATTATACAATTTTGTGTAATAAACACAACAGTCCTCCCATTCCCAACTACAAGATCTGCAGGCGGCTGTAGAATCTTAACAGCACTGAGCTTGTATGTGATAAAAAGACACAAGGCAAGCTAAATGAAGGTGAATATATTTACAAGATAGCGCTAAGATCTCCATAACAAACAGTCATTAGCAGATTAGTATTATGAATCTAATCCAATTAAGAATTTCCTTTGCAAATGCCTGGAGGAGCTGGAATTCCTCTGGGAAGACCTTTCCACATTTTGAAAGGCTCCCGTGAGTCACGCCTGCAGGTCTGACATACCAGGAAAGACCAGCTCCGGAGCAGCACGAACAAAGCCGTGAACCCCACCTCGAAGCAAGCCGCTGCATCCTACTTCAGGAGTCAACTCAAAAACGGACCCTGCAGCACCACAAAAAAAAGACTTCCCAGTTCCACAAGTCCCAGTCAACATAAAACTGGCACCTTCCCAAGCAAAAGGACAAAACGGCGGAGAACTTTCCTTATTAACAGTCTCGTACCGTGCCCTTTTCAACAGCTTCAGGTGATTACGGATGTTTGACATAATGCTAGTCCATACAGCAGCCATGGCTGAAGACAAAGCGTAAGTTAAGCAGTTAAACATCCCCCTCCTTGACTTTGTCAAAATCCTGACGCCTTGCTCCTACCCTTTATGCTTATATTGAGAACAGCAGCAGCGATCCACAGCTTGATCTGAATGCCCAGCTCTTGCCCACACTGCAAAATCTGCTGACGCTCAGTTTAACACAAGCAACATACATGCACACAGAGGTGAGAATTGTGGTTTTCAAGTCCCAAAATTAGATTACTTCACCAAATTCTTACCGTGAATGGTTTTCTGGTGCCCTCAGCTTAAGTTCGTAGATTTAGGCTGACCTTATCTGCCTTTGCATCGAGAGATTTAGGACAAAATAAGGAGAGTGAAAGATCTCATTGGTACAACTTTGCTGAACAGAACTGCCAAGACTGATCATGTTACCACATCTGCAGACACATGCGCAGTGACCCTCCGCACCGAGAAACCAAGCCAGCGCAATTGCTTCCTTCTGGTTTAGCATCTAGACTACGCTGGCCCCAACGCTACCAAAATATCAGAACCAAAGATACATAAAAAGAAAAGTTGCTGTTTTTAAAAAAATGTATATTGTTTTAACAAACTATCAGTTAAGATAGATTCATTTAAATTAATGTTTAGGACAGAACAGCTTACTATTTGATCTTCAAAATGCAATTATATGAACATTAAAGTAGGTTTTTGCCAGTCATTTAATGTAAAAAAACCCCAGAAAACCTCAAAATAAAAACTTTCTGCAGTTAAACTACAAGCTTTTTTGAAGCTGTCAGAAGTGCCAGTGTGTAAGAGTCACACCAACACGTGTAATTCTGTGTACCGAAATCCTGCTCCTCTGTAGCTCACTGTTAGGCCTGAAGTTAGCCTCTCCAGCACCTTTCTGGACATCCTGCTACTCCTTGCAGCGGCAGCTGCTTCAGACCATTCAAAGTCTCACCTGAAAGCCCCGAGGCAGCCAAAGATGCCCATTAAGGGAAGGATTAGCTAAGACAATAGACAGGCTAACCTTTCCCTCCCCTCACACAGAATGGATATTTATGTAAAAAACCCAAAGCTAGACCAAATGCCGAGATAAGGCAGGACATTTTAGACCTGAATAAGGTGGGGAAAAAGTTATTGATGTCCTACCAGTCGAACACAACTTTTTTCCATTCTTTGTGCAAAGCACTTAACCAACATGACTCATAGAAAATATGCAAAACTCAGGCTAGTTTAGCTTCGTCTACTTCTCTTTGCAGCTCTGTTACTCCAGTTCTTCGACAACAGCACTTTGGCGAAGACTGCCAAATCAGAGGGGAAATGGAGCCAAACGCTCCAAATATAAACACGAAGAGGCAAGCGTTGCAGAAAGTTTGATGGAGCTAGCAGGCCCCAGTACGGATGCAGCGTACCTCTCCCAGCACAGCCGCGGGGTGATCCAGCAGCTAAGGGAAGCCTTTTTGCTGGGCACTGCCACAAAACTGGTACTGTCTGTTTACCGTAACGGGCAGCTGGTCAGCTTTAGGCAACTCGGGTCACTCTGCCATGCTAGCAGTGCTTCACAGCCAGCAGCATGCGATTTATAAGAGGGACTTGAACAGCAGCATTCAGCGAGGTTAGCGATTTTGGGCTCCTCCAACCAGAAACTCGGGCAGTGAGACTTTAAAAAAAAAGAAAAAACAAACACAAAACTGTTCTGTGTTAGTTCTCCCTCCTGTTGTCACTCCCCTCCCCCAGCTTGTTAACTAAACTTTTCCTCTCCCAGGGATCTTTCTAATCCTTCAGCGAAGCTGTAATGAATTTGCAACATCAGTCACTTTCCAAAGCGACTTCAACGTGAATCAAGTTTACCACGAGCTCAAGAAAATACAGGGAATTCTAACAATCACATAGCCAGGAGGATATAAATGGGGAAGAATAGAAGTAGTACTGGAAAATGGGGTTTCAATCATGTAAAGAAGGAGCGTACACCATTCCCGGGGGCCTGGGTTAAGGTAGAACATCAGAATAAACATGCACGCTGCACCATTACCCAAAGCAGCAGATTATGGGCAAACAGCATAACCAAAAGCAGACTTAAGAGCTAAAAATTCTATGTTCAGTTTTCAAGAATTAAGGACAGGAAAAAAACCTGTCTGTAAATTCAAACCTGAAGACAGTCACCTATGATATTAATCCAAGTATGTTGAAACTAGTATCTGGAAGGGATTTTACACTTTCCTGTATCCCTCCCACCTACTCGGTTTATCTACAGCCAGGCTGGTAATCCTCCCGGTCCATGGACTCTTACAGTACCTGTAGGAGTTTTACGCTGAACTAGAGATGCTGAAACAGAGTTGTGAGAAGAGCTGACACCCCGACAGATGAATTGGGAAGTCACTTCCACCCACATTGATTCAGGAGAGCAGTCGTTCCATAGTGTATCAACAAAACTTGTTATTTACCATCAGAGATGTGTAACACTATCAGACTCAGAAAGTTTTCGGGGTTTTGGCCGAGCACCTTCTGTTTTTTGCAGAAGACAACGGGTTTAGGTACTAAACTGAAGTTAAGGCAAACTGCTGAAGTTTGAGAACCACACACTTACCTAATGAAGCCGACTTGCTCGCTACAGGTTTAAACAGCACGATACAGAAGAGCCTTCTCTACACAGAAAGAAACAAACCCGGTTTATGGGCCACTGAGCTGGGTTAACTCCTGGGTTTGTCTCCAGCCTACTGCGTGAGTTGGGCTGATCACACCCTTGTCATTCATTTTCTTTTATAATATGGCCTCTCCTCTACAGCTTTAATCAACTGATTACAAATCCTAGACCTAGAAGAGCTGTCCTATCTTTTTTTTTTTCTTTCCCTTTTTTTTTTTTTTTTTTTCTTTTTGCTGTATTGATAATAAATGCAACCTGGTACTAAAGCTTACAATAAATATTTAAAGAACAGGTAAGCTGTCAACACAATTCAGCTAGTATGCCCCAGCAGTATATTTAAACTGCTATCCAAATGACTTAAAACAAGCACTGCATTACAGCTGCTATTCTCTGAATAAAAAAAGGAGGCAGAAAGGAAGTTGCAAGTGCTGCCTTTATGCCCAAGTTTATATCCAGAACGGAAGTTTACTTTAAGCAAGATGTAGGAGGCAAAGGGAAGAAAACACGAAAACAAAACCTGAGCATCCCTTCGAAACAACCTGGTTCACTTGAAGGCCTTGGCTGAGCAAAGGACAGAGGTCCACGAGCAGGGAGGCAGAACCTGGCCAAGCCGGAACCCTTTAGGCGAAGCCTATCCAGCAGCACGCAGCTGGGCCGCTGCGCTGCTCCAGACCATGCCACCTCCTGCAGCAGGGTTTGGGCTACTCTCAAAATGATCGCCTGAGAGACACCCCAGGAAATGCAGCAAATGAAGCGAGCAGGTGTCACCAGAACTGCCCCTTCCATTTCTGTGCTGAAGGGTGACTAGTTAGAAGATTTTTTTTTTTTTTTTAAAATTATAGTGCAACAAACTCAAGTACAGCCAAAGCTTTACAGATACCCGATTTACATGACTGTTTCCCACCGACTAACTACAAGAAACTTGCCAAATTAAGCCATGAAATTTAGCCAAATTTAGTCATGCACAAAGCAGTCTCATTTACGTTGGGTTTAACCAGGATTCAAAGTCAACCAGGAAACTCTACAGCATTAGTCACAGCTCTTCCATCTCAAAATGTGAAGTTTTAGCCATCGCTCCAGCCTCACTAAGAGAAGGCTCAGGATGTGTTTGGCAGCATCTGAAAGCAAACATCGAGTTTTAAGCAACTATGCCCGACAGAATAAAAAAAAAAAACTTAAATTAAAGCCCACCAAGAAGGCTGGATGAAAAAAAGTAATTAGTGCCCTCCTAGTAAATATTAAGAGGATCTGCACTGCCACCAGTAGCACTTCCTCAGGGTAGGAGGGATGATGTCATGGCTGCACGCTACAGCATTGTCAGGTTCGTCCGGCTATACGCTGCTAACGGGACACTCCCTACAGAACTGTGACCGCACAGTCAGTGTTCCTGGTATCAGCAATCAGTTTAATAAGTGTTCAGAGACCTGTAATTAGCATATAAACGCAGTATAACCACCAAGCAAAAGAAGAAGAAAAAAAAAAACCCCAACAGAAAAAAAAAGCAAAGAGGAGACAGCTGTAACAGGGTGGCAAACAAAGCTCCAAAGCATGAAAGAGAGAAAGGAATGTGGTTAAAAAATCTCCCCTAAGGAAGAATACTCTGTACGCCCGAGCTCCAGCTGTTTGACTTGCCCCGCTCCCTCCTCCACTCCATTATCCACTCTGGCTGCGCTAATTTAACACAAACCGCCTGCCTGTGTGAACTGTTAAAGGGGAGAGAGGGGTAAGGCGGCCTCGGATGCATCTGGGCTCCCAGTACAGAAGGGAAAAAACTTTGGGGCGGAAAGTTCAGGTGCCTTTGGCGGGTCGCTTTGTGCCGAGAGCTTAGGAAGCTGCGAGGGAAGGCAGCGAGAGTCCTTCCCCACTGCAGCGTCTACCGACTAGAGCTTTGCCACCGCCTCCACACGCACCTCAACTCCCACACGGCACCCAGATTTGCATGCAGAAAGATCTGCCTTCATCAACAAAGCCACGCAACTCCCA
Organism: Fulmarus glacialis; assembly: GCF_000690835.1. NCBI lineage: Eukaryota > Metazoa > Chordata > Aves > Procellariiformes > Procellariidae > Fulmarus > Fulmarus glacialis. Next base: position 730 of record NW_009188283.1, on the reverse strand, counting down.
GTAAGAGGACACGACTGCCCCCAATTCACGGCAGTCACTCCCACAGAGGAGACAAGCAGGTCCGAAGAGTCAGGAGGAAGGAAAAAAGGAGGGAAAAGAATAAACCCGGCCAATTTTAAAGTCTGGAGGCCTGGATTTCCACAGGGAAGGTATTTTCACATTTAAGATACTGGGGGAGCACTGCGAGGGTTTGAAAGTCATATATGCAGCCAAAATGGCGCTGAGAATAAAAATATAATTTAAAGGAAGGTCGCCATATTGTAAACAGTGAGGCAGGGAGACACAGAGACAGCAACCTCCATTATTCCCAGCAGCTGCAGCAGCACGGAAGCGCTGGGAACGTCAGGCCTGGTGCGGAGAC